>NW_009970717.1:2268898-2271317 GCF_000747805.2 Chaetura pelagica
AAACATTCAATAGCAATTTTGAGTAACTAGTTCCAGTCTGAAATCTTGTTTTTGCAGAGAACCAACTTTTCATCTCACTCAGGTAGGTATTGATTCCTGTATTCATCAGGGGAAGTCACACTGACCTTCACTCTCTACCACCACAGCATCCCTCCTTAGCTCTGTTTATAACAAGCACAGAGGCAGAGAGGGACACTGGACACAACCCATGCCCCCACAACTCTCCTGGAGTCCAGTCTGAAATCTTGTTTTTGCAGAGAACCAACTTTTCATCTCACTCAGGTAGGTATTGATTCCTGTATTCATCAGGGGAAGTCACACTGACCTTCACTCTCTACCACCACAGCATCCCTCCTTAGCTCTGTTTATAACAAGCACAGAGGCAGAGAGGGACACTGGACACAACCCATGCCCCCACAACTCTCCTGGAGTCCTGCCATACCAATCCCAGACTGATCTAAGATTTTTCTTTTTTATAAACCTGCATCAAATCATGTGCAGAGAAGACTTGTAAATTGGATTGAGCATTAGTGAAAATGACGGCATAGTTTCCTGATAACCAAACATATAAAACCACTGTACTACAGTATGGAAGGGATCACGTGTCAAGGGCCTGCTCTACTTAGCATTTAAACTTCAGAAAAGTACAGCTTATTGTTAGGGCTTGGTAGACGGTCTTAATTCCACAGATAGTGGACAAAACTTAGCCTACAACCTGGCAACAAAATGGATGGTGGTCAGAGAGAGGATTTAAGGCCCTTTGTCTGATGATGAATCTGGTATGTGCAGAAGCCCCTTCTGTTTTATAAAAATATCTAGAAAGGTGAGGTTTTTCCAATGTGAAATAATGTCTGCTTAATTAAAAAACTCTATGGTTTTGAATTTTTGTGTTAATTTTGCAACAGAATTGGTTGCACAGATGAAAAGAACCCATAGCATGAAGTAATTGTGAAATCAATCAGTAATCCAACAATTCTGAGCTCTGGAGTAACCTCCTAGTGAAAAAAAACAACAAAAACAAGACCAAAAAAAAAAAAGACAATATATTAAATACAAATCCTAAAAGACAGGTAATGTGCCAGAGAGGTTATTGCATTCGGGAGACTTGATAAGGATGATTTACCAGGGCGAAAAGATCACCTCTGCAGATCATAGAGGGAAAGGACTGTGGAGAGATAAAAGGCATGCACAATAGAGAGATAAGTGAGTGTTATCTTTTTTAAAGGTTTAAATTTACCTTGTGATTGTTAGCATTTAATCTTGTTTCTGTAATCAAACTTCTAAACATTCAGATGCAGAGCCCTCTAATCTTTGCTTACTTCTGTAGTCCAGTAGAAACAGACTAATGGAACCAGTAGGGTAACTTGGCTTTTGTTTGTTTAACAATAAACAGAAACTGATGCAGTCTTAGTCTAAATATTTGGGTGCTTATTTGTAAATCGCGGTAAATTCCAAATGCTTGGGTTTTTTTTCTGCAGGCAGAATTTGAATGCATTTGTAAATGTATTTCTGCATCAGACAATAGGTGGTTGGTGGACATCACAATATTGGCTCCTGTAGGAGGCTCACTCAAATTTATATCCCATCTGGATGCCAGTTTTGGAATTCTGTGTTCTACCTACCTACAAAGAGAAATATGCCTTTTTGATGAAGTGTCTGTTTCTGTTGCTAGAGAGGCCTGTAATTGCCTTGGTCAAAAAAGGGTTTTCTTTATCTGCAAAGCCTAAGCCATAAAATGTCTATTTCACACCCACTGTTGCTTACAAAACATTTTTACTTCTTGGATATTTTTTTTTTTGTTCTGTTTTCCTGAATCAAGATTTCTGAGATATTTTGTGAATTTTGCAGTCTGGAGAAATTCTCATGGAATATTTTTTTCGTTTATGATTTTTTTGTTTAGTTGAGCTTCCTGGGAATAATTTGAAATGATTACTGTTCTTTCTTCAGGAAATGCTTTACTAGAAAAACAAGTTTGCTAATTTTAAACATTCATTGTGTACCTCTAATCTAAAAGTGTAGGGGGCAGAAAATAACCATTTAGATAATATTGATAAAATGAGACAGGTTAAATAATCAGTTAAATAATCAGAATTCTGTTGTTTTTAAATGCAGTAACTGCCTGGAGCTTCATTCTGGGACTAAATTGCTCGGATATAGAATGGAACTGAACAGCTTTTTTAGAAATACAATTTGAAGCCACAGGCTTATAAGTAAAATATATGGAACCATTTTAATGGTCAGTAAATAGCTGTATCAATGTTCAAGTGGGCAGTACTGACAAATAACAAATGAAATGCAAGTACTAACTTCTTCTTAGGTTACTGTCAACTATAGTAGTTGACTGTTGGGTGTGACACAATTATTATGCACTGGTTACAGTAGAAAACAGAAGCTTAGGTTCAAGTTTGAGAACAGCAGG
>NW_009970717.1:2271343-2280474 GCF_000747805.2 Chaetura pelagica
GCAGGAATAGTTTCTGGGCAGGTTACTGGAAAGGATATTAAATATGATGCTGAGGATATGGGTCTAATTTGAAGAATCGTTTTCTGTTGCACTCACAACTTACTTTATTCTTTCATCCTACTGACAGCAAAAATGTTTCCATCCATTTCATTTAATCTTCTTCCTTCTCATCTCAGATATTTATGTTTGGATGGCCCCATCGTGATAAAATCCAGCTGCCTCCCAAATAGAAATATCATTTACAATTTCTCTTGCTTTCTTCTTTCAGAGTCTTCAGGGAAATAGCTTGATTAATTCATAGGTTTTCATTCCTTCATTTGTTTGTTTATGTGTGTGAGTGAGTAGATGTGCTGTGTAAGGATGTGTGTGACTAAATTATTGAGGGAAAGCTAAATCAAAGAGATTAAATTTGCCTTCAGGGTATATTTAAAGTGCAGACTGCAGTACAGAGATGTGCATGCATCTGTAAAGGGACTGGCTTGCAGTACTGGAAACTTAGGTGAAGGGAAGTTCTAGGTCCCCTCTGTGTCAGACAGTCTCTGTAGGAAGGCATTTTTGCCCTCTTTGGCAGTCTGAGAATCTGGGATTTAGGGATCAATGTTCCAGGTTTCAGTGCCAGCCAGTAGCTCAGAATTATGCATTACTCTTTTTTTTTTTTTTTTTTTTTTTTTTTTTAATGTGACTTTCAGAAGTTTAAAACAAAGAAACAAAATATTTTCACCTTTCTCTGGTTTACAGACATTTTTACTGACACTGAGGGGGAAAAAAAGAACAGGTGATCCTGGTCTGTTCAAAATCTTTTGAAATGTTCCTCTTATTTTTTATTTTTTTTTTCCTGTTCCAGTTAAATCTGATTGCAGTGATGATGTGAACAAAGGAAAAGAGTTGAACAGGCCTTAAGAGTGAGTCTGCCAGAATCAGACCCATTCTAAAGATCTCAGCAAAATGGTTCAAACTTCCTAGCCCTGCCTTGGCACTGGTATTAAACCATTTCATCTGTTGCTGTGCAACAAGGAAAAACTCCTGGGAACCTCCCTGTTCTTGACAGACAATAAAGCAATGTGGAGAGAGACAGAGTGTTGATAGGTTCTGTGCTTAAGTGAGAAAAGAAGCTATAAAATATTTCTGTCATCTCACAGTTGGCTTACAAGCAAGGAATCAAATGCCGTGAAATATCCCAGACTTCGTAACCTCCGTGACAATACCTGAGTCATTTTTGTTAGTCCCCATTGATCATGAACCTACTAGGAGTAGTGATTAAGTGCTTCAAACAAACTTCTTCAGAACTAGAATCTTTTTTTTTTCTTTTTCTTTTTTTTTTTTTCTTTTTTTTTTCTTTGTTTCTCTGAGTTGCAGGAGACCACTGCTTGATATGCTTGAGGAGAGTTGTATGTGGACCTTATGCATTGTTACCAAGCACCATCATTTTCCTCTGATGGAGCCCTTCTGTTTATCTCCGAAGTTTTACCCTGCTGGGACTGGAATTGTGCTATATGGGAGCAGTCCCATCTTATAGTCTTTGTGAAAAAAGAGTGTTTTTGAAATACGTAAAGGAGATTATTTAAACATAAAACAAGGCTGGTTAATAAACACAGAAGTCCTCTCTGTGTTTAAATTCTTTGCTCACAGAAATTGTTTAATATTAGGTTCCTTTTTCAGTGGTTTTGTTGTTTTTTTTTTGTTAGATCACTCAGATGTTCATGTGACAGGTATTGTTTTTTTGCTGTGGAAGTGGTCAATCTGCAAAGCTCTGTGAGAGCCCATTGCCCCTGCCTGCTCTGATGATGGGTAGGACACTCTTGTGAAGGCTGACGTAGCAAGTCACAGAGTGAAAATGATCATTTGTAGGTGAATTTTCTATTGTCATTTCATTGAACAAAAATTGCCATGACTGATTCTCTTTCTGGAAGATGGTTGTTGTGAAATTATTATAATGTGTTTGAATTGGTGGTTGCTTTTCTACTCTCACTAGATTTATTAAGGGTTGAAATAACATAGAGAGCAAAACTCTCTGCTTTCACGATTAGCAATGCCAATAAAAAGAAGTGAATGTGTATTATCCTGAATCTATGCTGTTGCTGTCAGTGGGAGCAGTACTGTAGGAATCTATTTTCACCATCAATATAGGGACCTCTCAATGTACAAGGAGATATAATGTGCCATATTCCAGCAATCCCCAGCTGGAAAATATTTTGTACCTGGGGAAATTATACCTGGATACAGATAGATAGTACTACTAGTGACAGTGTCCTATTGATAAAAGCATATGTTGTAAAAAATGATGAGGGAAAAGCTTTAGATACATATCCTGCATGAGGAAAAGCAATTAGAGTTGGCAGCCCATCAGTGAGGCAAGGAGGAGAAACCTCTCTAGGATGTTAGTGCAAGAAATGCCGCTGAGGGGACCGCTGGCCAGGTTTCTAGCAAACCAGGCAGATTGGCACTTAGTATCATGGCACAGAATGGACTGCTTTGATTGACAAAACTGTAGAGAGTAAAAGAAAGGGGTTCTGAAATGGTGCTGCCACCAAAGGCAGCCACAGCTACATCCCTGTGAAACACCATTAGTGTGAGATCACTGCGCATTGTGCCTAATGGGCTGGTCTGTGCTGACACCATTACTTTGCAAAAATGGATGGCTCTTTTCTGGCATCTTCAGAACCAAAGGATGACAAAACCAAAAATGATATTGTTAATAGAAAAATGAGACTGTGGCTTCTCTGTTAAAGCTTAGGGATCTAAGGCTTTGTTTGATGCATACTAAAGAATGAAAAAAAAGTCTGCAGGAGAGGAAGAGATTTCAGAAAGTGAGAAAAAAAGAAAGAGAACTGGTTGTGTCATGATCTGCCAGATTTATTGCTGTGTTATTGCATGTTTATTTACTGAATGCTAACTTTTACCAAAGATTGTTTCATTTCTTCTTGAGAAGCAGTTTATTTTGCTATTTCAGAAAGCAACCCACAGGAATGCCTTCTGAAGCATCAAAGCCTTTAGCCAATACCAATGATAAACACAGGGAGGAAGTTTAAATTCCTGTATGTTGAATGTCTATGTCAATTTGTCTAAGTGGCAACATGTGGTAGCTTCTTTTCCTTATTCAATAACCAGAAGTTGCAGTATCATCATAGATGTGATTATCTGTCTGTAGTGTATTAAGAGTAGATGAGTACATGTCTTTAGGATGGACCTGAGCAGCAGATGGTTGTAAATTTCATTGGAACTAAACTGTTCTGTAGAGATTTGGACTCAGTTTTCTCCCTGTGTTCCCTTTTTCTTCCAGTGTGATAGCAATTTATTCCTGGTCTCATGTGAATAACAATTAAAAAATTGTGTGAATACTGACAAAACTGGTACATTGGGAATGCGAGCTGATAGTCTAAGCTGTGCTTTACTCTGGAGGCTGATAGCCTTTCTGCTACCTCTGTACTAGAACACAGTAGTAGCCAGATCACCCAGCTCTATTTCCACTTTAGTGGAAACCTCTCCCTTTTTGACAGATGACATCTATAGTGTCAAGTTTCAGATTTCATATCTATCCAGTCCTATCCCATTTTTGACAGATTCCTTTGCTGCAGTTCAGTCACCTTTAGCAACTCAACAGCTATGAGTAGACTTTTCTCTTCCTAGCATGGCAAATACAGAGGAAGAAGCATGCTTACTTCAGCTCAAGGTTTAATTTAGGTTGGTAGGGACCTCAAAGGTCACAGAGTCCAAGTCTTACTAAAAGTGGGTCCAACCAGAAAAGGCTGTTCAGGGCTTCTCCAATCGTGTTTTAGGAACTCCAGAGATGGACACTCCACAGCCTCCCAGGTCCCTTGCAGTATTTTTTTCCCTGTTGCATTTAATAAAAAATTCCTGTGTTGGAGGTTGTATTCATGTTACATGACAAGTCTCCTGAACTCATTCAGTACCCACAGCTCTTTGTTCTTCAAAAAGCAAGAGCTGATTTTGCCCGTTTTTCATGAGAGGGCAACTGTGTAACCACATTTATCAAAAAAGTCTTTGGCTTCTAATGAAACTTTCTCTATAAGATTTGGTTGATTGTGAAGGTCTTTGGAAGGCTTTGAAAAGGTCATAGCCTCAATCCTCAACTTCAAGGAGAATGTCAAAAGGCTTTAAACGGTCATTTTATATCCAACAAAACACTAGATGATACGGCTATGTACTTTTAACTTGTCTTGGGCAAATATTTTCTCTAAGCTGCAAAAATGTTGTATTTATACTTTTAATGTATGCTGTATTATTAAGCTCTGACATTAAACACATTCATGCCAGTTTGGAGGCACTGAACTTTGCTAATCATACAGTAAAGGAAGACAAAAGGAAAGTGGCAGGTCTTACAGTACATTTCTTCCTTACTGTTAACTCCAGAGGTCCCTTCCAACCTCAGCCATTCTGTGATTGTATAACTGTGTTTAATGTTGAACTGATCAAAACTTTCAGTGTGTTCTTACGGAAAAAACTCCACTGTTCTGCTGCCATCAGAGGCCTGACAGGCAAGTTAAACATTTAGAAACTACAAGAAAGTAACCTATTAGAATACAGCAGGACAAAATAAGTTTAAGTGCATCGAATAGCAGATTCCTAGAAAAATGAAGTATTGTTCAGCTTTAAGAGTACTTGAGCCTGCCAAATAAATTCATCTGGGAAAAGATGTTGAGGTCAAGATTAAGGGAAGAATCCAACAAGTCAGCATTTAGGGCACTCCAACATTTATTGCTTAACCCACTAGACTATACAGGATATTGGTTTTCAGTTCTCCTCAACTCTTCTGTTGAAATGTTTTCACTGTATCAATTTCCCTATGAATGAACAAGCAGAGTTCTGGGTCCTGCTTCCCATCCCTATGATGTTTTAGTTAATTTTTCCTCGAGTACAATCTGGTCTACTTTGCGTGGACCACTTGGGTTTGTTTGGATCCAGAGAATGAATCTTGCAGGTATATAGTGAAAGTTCTTACCTAAGAAGTGGAATACTCAATTTATAGTTTCTGTTCCAGTAAATGTTTGATTGCCTAAGAAAAAATGGAAGTATTATAATCCCTGAAACTAGCAAACATGATGATTAGAACACTTTGGTGAAGGTGGATGCTCTCAGGTGTTCAGGATTCAGTCTCTTCAGGCAGAAAAAGGAATTGTTGTAAGCATGGTTTGAGCAGTGAATCTGACTCATTTTAAAACAATACTTCAAGATGAGTCATATTTAATTCAACTTCCAGAGTAACTTAACTCTACAAGTAGGAAAAAAGAAACCCATCAATAACTCCTACTCCTTTCTTCCTCCTCCTCACATTAAATATCCTCTTAAAGTTTGGAGGAGGACTTCTGACTGGCCATTGGCTGTAAGTTTTCCCAGCTGGTCTCCCAAAGACAAGTGTGTGACTAGCCTTTGCTTCCTAGGCTAATTCACCTTTAGCCTTTGTCTTTTCAGCTAATGACCAGTCTAGCTGGCTGTTTCTCAAAGACTGACATATTGTAAAGATAATAGGGAAGCTTCAGGGTGAAACACAAATACGAATTGACATTTTTTCCCACTCCTCCATTTGGATCACATCTATTAGTTCTTTGGCAGATCACCCTGTCATAGAAATTGCTCATGAGTCCATATCCTGACGATGTGAACTGCAGAGCTGTGGACTGAGACAGACTACTAACCTGACAATTCTGACATTTCATTTCTTGTTCCTAAAGTGAACTTTTCAGGATTTCTACCTCTCTCTAGACAAGCGAAATATTGTGGTTTACTTTTTAATTTCAGATTTTTTTTTCATAAGAAATGCTGTTTCACTGTGGTTTAAGTTAACAAGAATTGTTCTTTTCAGTACATCAATAGAAAAAGGAAGACTAGGGAAAATGTAGGCCCACTGATGAAAGAGGTGGGCACCCTCCTGGTGGAACTCACAGAGAAGGTGGAGTTACTGCGTGCCTTCTTTGCTTCAGTCTTCACTGCTAAAGCTGTCCTGCGTGGCTAATTCAAGTTGCTGCTGAAGTGTCCTGTGATGAATACATCTTTTGAAACTTAATAGCTTTAAATGGACTCCTCTAGCAGTCACTAATAAAATAATTAGAAAAGTTAGCCATATTAAATCTAAGTTAATAATTTCTGTCAACAGGAGAAGTAAACAATGTATTGTTTATATATATTACATTTTTTATGTTTTAGAATGCCTGGCAAGGCAATCTTACAGTAAGTGCAGAGCATGTCTGGCATTTTGGGTTTGTACTGCTAAATAACAACACAGATATTCTAGAAATCCAATGACTGTAATTTTCATGTGTCTTTATTTTAGACTGAGCTGTTACCACAGGTCCTGCTCCTTAAACATATTGGAATGGATGTTTCGATACCTGTATGAATGCAATTTGAAACTGGCTTTTACATTTTTATGTCTCAGAACTTTAAGATGATATACTAGCATGATATGTGGTTTGTCTGCACACTGAAAATGTCATAGTGATGTTTGAGTTAGTTAAAGAAGATCTAGTGGGAGATGATGTTCAAAAGATGGATATGTTCAGTGTGGGGTATATTCAGTTGCCATGGTTATTTCATGAAAATATATGTATAGTTAGTTAAGTCCCTCTATAGTTTAGCTTGCACAATAAATAAAACTATCTTTATAATCTTAAGACTTATGTTAATAAATTGAAACTGAAATATGTATTGTGCACAGATACAGAGAAGCAATGGCAGCTAAGGTAATGGTATTCATCTTTTTACATAAATAGACAAACAGGTCACAAATGCAAAACAGGTCAGAAATAAATGAGTTTCTAGAAGCTGAAGTGACAATGTGATAATCTGAATTTTGGAAATGATCCTTTAACATACAGAATTACAAATAATGAACTTGATTCTCTCTCACCTTTCATTTTTTCTATCACTGAAAGAGGCAGCAGCAGGAAGGACTAAAGCAATAGAAAAGTGACCATTCTGGTTGTGCAAATGAGCACTTAGAATTAGTTGTTCAGCTGAAGGTAACTTCTCACATCATCTCTCTAGTCTTTACTGACTGTATTTCCATTTAAGCACTGAATAACCTTGATAACAGAATGTGATTAATGCCTGAAAAGGGAGTAAGTCTATCTAGTTATTTCTTGCTAGTAACTGTTTAAAGATAACACTACCTTCACTAGGCTGTCTGATGGAATGTCTTAACATGAAATAAATATACTCATGAGCCCTTATTTATAATGCCTAGTTCTTTCCTGTGGTCTAAAGCAGTAAGGGAATACATTTAATAGCAGAAGAGGGACAACCTTCGTCCTCTTCTCCCTCTCCATTTCAGTATTTAACTGTTGAGGTATTTCTGAGTGTGGAAACCAAAGCCTCACAGGCTGGAGTAGAACTCAGGTTTTTCTGGATTATAAGAAATTTGGTTTTCAGAAATGGTGTTTTTATTGTGTTATGGAGAAGTTTCACAAGAGATGAGTTTTTGGAGTGTGGTAGTCTGCATAGAAGTTGCAAGAATACGATTTGACCTGAACATGCAGTAGAATTTGAAATTTGCCATGAATAAACATAGTATGGCAGAGCTTAATAATGTCAAGGTTTTGTCTTTTACTGTTAGAGACTTAAATACAACTGTAACATCTCAAGTATCAAGTAATGTAAAAAGTGTTCATGGATTGGATGTGTAAAAAGAGTGTGATGGGCATTAGATACTGTGTGACTGCAGTGCAATGGGAGCAGTTGTGTGGCTCTGAGGGAGGATGGATTGAATGCTGTTTAGTGATTTCAAATCCAGTATCAATTCCAGAGCAAAGGTCCATGTGTGAGTTCTGGTGATAATGTGGATAATGATTCTGTCAAGTCAAATGCACATGCTGACCGATATAAATGAGTTATGCCTCGTGAATAATGTCCTGGTGATGAGCCATAAATCAAAGTGCAATCATCAATCCATCTGTAGAGGGAGGCCTAGAATAGCTTACTAGTAAGCCTCAAGTTGGTACACATATTAATATGAAAAATAATGAGTCTGCCAACATTAAGCTGTGGTTTGCTTTGGATAAACACTTTGTTCGAATTTGGGCAGGCTGGTAAACCTATTTAACAGATGCATTTGACATAGGAATACTATCTGATTCAGTGCATTAAAATAACTGGCAGTTGTTCTAATGATAGCAGGTCAGCATGATGAGCACTATGTGATTCTAACAACTATCCTGCTTGATTGTCATTTTATTAATATTATTAGTATCATGATCTATTAATTGAATGAAAACAGTGTTCTTATATCTTGGTCATAGACATGGATGTTTTTGGTTTTGCTGCAGAAACAAAGGGGTAAAAGAGTGATCTCTGTATCAAAGGGTTTGCAGTCTAAACCCAACCAAGATGAGGTGGTGGACAGACAGACAAACTGAAAACTACAAGAAAAAATGAAGCACTTTTGATCTGTGACATAAGGAATAGTCTCAGGACACTAGCAAACTAATAATTGTCAGGGTTTTGTTCAGCATTGCAGAAAAGAAGAATGTTAAATCAGGTTTTGAAGGGGGAAGATACCTTACTTGGGCAGATATTTATGAAAACAGCTCTCAAGTGTGGTAAAATGGGAAGACCCTTGCAGGTAGTTTTTAGTCCTGCTTCTTAAGGAATCGAGTCTTACAATGTCTCACCCCGAGTATGGGGCAGGGGGAGTGTCACGATCCGTGACCTATTATATCTCCTTATTGGAGTGTATTAACTTATCAGGATTTGCTGAGAGGTCCACACGGGTATCGCCTCACACAGAGGATACAGGAACTTATGTCCTGACTTTTTCGAGTGAATAACTCGCTCAGTGCTTACTAATATTTCTAACAACAGCAAGGTTTATTGTGGGGAAAACAAAGCAATTTGGGGCAGGAGGTTCAAAAGGAGTGATTATAACACATTAAACATATATGGGTACACCTTAGTTACACACCTTATTTACTTATTTAAGTGAGGGAAGGAGGGGGAGGGATATGCCCGACACCGTTCCCGTATAGGGTCGCGATTTGTGTGCAGGTAAGACAAGATTACTTTCCCCTATAAGCTGGGGTAGCCGGATTTATCTCACCACGCGGTGGCGCAGGTAGGATGAGCTGGGTAGCAAAGAGGCTGCGGGCACTCCAAGCGCAGGTCGCCCCCCCCCGTAGCTG
>NW_009970717.1:2280903-2293578 GCF_000747805.2 Chaetura pelagica
CGGCTCCGGGTCTTTGGGACCGGGGCTTTGGCAGCTGCAGCAGTGAGCGGGCAGGCGGCGCGGCGAGCGGGCAGGCAGTGAGCAGGAAAATGGCGGCAACAGGCAGTGTGTGTAGACGACCGCCTCGAACACGAGGAGAGAGCGAGAGAGAGCGAGGCGTGTCGCGCTGCCTCTCTCATGGGGTTCTTCGGCGCCAGTTTTTGCATTTCCGGGCTTTTCAGCCAATCAGGCGGGACCTAGTCCTGCCCCTGCTTCTGGCCACGGCTCCTCCCCTGCAGCAGCTGCTCCCCCCCCACACACACAGGGGGTTCAGCGCCGCGTGGAGACGCCGTTTTAAGTCAGTTTTGTCGGCTGACTCAAAGGACATTTCATGTTCTTGTAAGGAAATACCTGGTCCTTCACAGGGAGGGACGGTTGTCTGTCCAGTCGGCTAACTTGAACTAAAGTTAATAAAATAAGAAAAATTTAAAAAATAGGAGGTTCCAAAGATGTCATGAAAGCAGGCAAGGAGTAGCCTAGCAACCTGTTTAATGCCACAATGGAGGGAAAAACAGAAGCAAGCAGGGCTTCAGACAAACAAGCAAAGCTTCTGCTTTATTAAACAACAGCGAACCCAACCATACAATTTAAATCTATAAAAAAACAGGGTTCCCTAGTTCCAGTGTTCATGTGATCACTTGTTCCTGTTATTTATTTTCCCTCTGGCACTTATTCCAGTATAGTTTCATGGTACAAGATGTGTTTCATCTACAGCCAGGCTGTGAAAACCTGAACTTTCTATTTCAGTCTTTTTTTTTTTTTCTTTTTTTTTTTTTGTATCACATACACAAAAATGCATTTTCACTTAAGTCTATTTTGCTATAAGGCAAAAGCAGTTTCATCTTTCCATCTTCCTCTCATTTTATTTTCTCAAACTGTAATTTTGTCAGTGCAAGATGAGAGGTAGCAATGAAATACTCTGATGATAGTCACAGTCTTGTGTTTTAGTGCCTAGATCTTTGCTGTCATCTTTTACATCCTCTCTAGCCCAGCTAGGCCAGTGCATAGTGGCTGTGGAGCAGCTGCATGGGTCAGTTTTTCTTCCTTACCTCCTTCCTGAAGTTTTCAGTGGCTTAGATTCCCATAAAACATGCCAAAGTACAAAAAATATTCTTACACATTTTTTATATTTTCTGCACTACAGACATTACTATCAAGCAGATATTTCCACAGTGATTCCTACTCACTCAAACACTTACTTGTTCTTACACCCAAAAGTAGCATTATTGACGTACACAGGGTAGAAAGCCCAAAAGCTAATGAAAAGCAAAACAGAAAATAGACACTGCTGTTAGGTTTTTGAGATGTAACTGTTCCAAATTGTTCTGTATAGGCAATCTTGTAAAAAATATGAGGTGTTAATACAGACATCATAGAAATATTCCTGCTAATAGTTTGTTTTAAAATATCTGGTTACCCTTCCATGTAAGCTTTAATTATTAAAAAAAAAAAAAAAGTTAAAAAAAAAAAAAAAGTATTTCTGTTCCTTTTGAGGTTACTACATTGAGAAAATTACCAACTAGGTACTGTGATTACTTTAGAGGAGCATCAAAAAAGACTGCCTCACATTATTTAGACACTTTGATTACTCTTACTCATGATTCCAGAATGTGATAATCTAAGTGCTGCTTTAACTTGAGTGCTCAACCATCCTCCACAGTGATTTATACAAACAAATGAAATGTCAAATTGAAGTGTTCCAGATGTAGATCTCCTGAAGCCCCGTGTTGCTGTTCTTTGTTATAGACGCTTTATAAACCTCATCACCAGCTAATGTTTGCTATTACAGTTTTGAGTAAACCATCAGGTTTTTGCAGCATCTCTAAATTCAAGGCACGACCTCTCAACTTCACTGCAACAAAAGAACTTCATAACAAAGATGGTCTTAACATTAGCCATATACACTAAACCACCTGCAGAACTTCTTTTGTCTTCTGGAGGAAGCTACAGCTTTAGCTAACACAATCTATTCTCAGAAAAAAGGTCCTCAGACCTTCCTCTTAAGGGAGATGGGAATTAGCAACATAGTAGTTGGCTGCATATCAAAACATTCTTACAAGGAAACATGCAGATGTGAGTCTGTGAAAATGCTGCTCTGCAGTTAAAAAAACCCGGGCAAAAGCTGGGTGTTATGTTGCAACAATTTATAGCTAAGAAAAGCAAATGCATCTTTTTCAGGACAGCCCAGTATTTGTAACAGGGTGAAATATGCATGATCGCAAGTAAAGTGAATATCTATATACAACAGGAGAGAACAACAACAAAATTATTCATCTGTCATTGTAAAAAGATTCTACATTTGCTGTGAAAAAATTTCATGTCAATACATGAATGTATTTGGCTTCTTGGAGTCAGATTTCTATACTTCCTTGCTGGACTGGATTTCATCCAAAGACTAACAGAATCAGTCTGACTTTTGTGTATCATTTGTAACTGTGGGTCCTGAACTCTTTTTGAACATTTAAAACCGAGAAGGTGCTGCCCCCAAGCCTAGTCCACTTCTAGTGCATCTTTATTGTGTGAAAACGAATGAACTAATTCAGATACCAGCTACCAACTAGACAAGATAGGTAAATATAACTAGATTATTTGTATTTCTGCTTGGAGACCAAGGAGAGAAATATGTAGTTTTTGCTCAGTTTCCCTTTCACGCTGACAGATACTTCCAACTGTGGGACAGCTATTTGTGTTAAAACTGTCTTTTGTCCATTGCAAATTGTGGCATAATTCCAGAAGTACCACCAGTTCCAAGCATATAATTGAAATGGGTTGTTGCTGTCTGCCTATTGGAGCTTCTAACTAATAGTATTGAATAAAAACCTAGAAAAGCTGCATAAACTCTCAAGTGTAATGCACACTTGACCTCTTTGTCTCCAGAAATGAATTATATCAAATTTAGATTTATGTGTTCCATTCTTTCTTACATCTAATTAAGCAGGCTGAGCTTTAGCTTCTTAACTTCAATAGTGCACAACAGATTGGAAGAGAATTTCTGTACAGGCTGTGTGAATGGGTGATGATCAGATACTCTCAAGGTCAGACAATAGAATAACAAATCAGAAATATCCGTATTTTACTGAGCAGTGGTGAAACACTGCTGCTAGAATGCCAAGGGTCTTACATGGCAGTTGTAGAAGTTTGTGTCTTTGGAATGAAAATTTTCTGTAGGGTTTGTTTGTGTTTTTTGTAGTTGATTTATTTTGTTTTCAGTATGCATAGAATGCATTGAGATTATATTTCTAGTCATGCAATGCAGAGGAGGAGGGGAAAACGTAGCACTTATCTTTATTGAAGTTCACAAGGTCCTTGTCAGCCCCTTTGTCCACCTTATTGAGGTCCTTCTGCCCAGAAACCCTGTCCTCCAGCATACTGCCCTGTCCACTCAGTTTGGTTCCACTCACAAACTGGTGTCTCTGGACTGGAGCATGATGCACTCTTCCCCATACTCCAGATGAAGATCTTAAAACAAAATCAGACCATTCCACTATACTGCTGCTAAGCAGCTCCCATCTGGCCTTTAAGTACACAGTGCTATGCTTTGAGCCGATGATCCCACCAGGTTTTACAACCAGTGTAGTCCACCCATCCAGTCCTTATTGCCCCTGCAAGGACACCAGCCTGTCACAAGAGATAGGAAGGAAGGGGCACGAGTAGCACTGGTGGCACATGCCCTCAGATGTGGCTGAGTGCAGCAGGAGAGCAGTTTGATAGGCAGCTCAATAGGCAGTTGAGCTGAAGAGGCTTTTTCATAGTGGGGTTGTAAGAGAGAGGTTGTAAATACAGACATAAATCAGAAGAGAGAGAGAAGTTAAAGATCAAAGCAAAGAGCAGGGACTGAGGGATTATGGGGAGATAGATACGGGATGGAAAACAAGTTAAAATGAACAGATATCAAGGAGTTAGGCAGCTTCAATCTATGATAAATAAACAAGGTTCAAGACATATTGAAATTGAGAAATCATTAATTCCACATTCACTCTATGTAATGCAAATGTACAGAGACCTGTGCGTAAGACATTTTGCTACCAAGTTCCCTCGTAGGACTAAGTGTCTGAAACTGGATGGGATTTATCTAATGGAAGTTCAGATGCTGTGTGGCTTATTAGGTGAATTAATATGCAAAACATAGCATTTTCTCTTCCAAATTAAAAAACAGCACGTTCATTTCTTTTCCACTAATTAAATGTTTAACTTGTTTGTCTAAGGCCAGTGATAGGTCAATAAGAGGTTAGGAATGGATATTGCTTTTTTTCTCCAGAGCCCTGAACCATTGCTGGGTTTCCTGTTTCCTCCAGCCTGTCTCATTGAGATACTATTCTGCAGACAGATGAAAGAGTTTCTTTCATTATTAAAACAAAAGGGCAAGTAAAGAGTTAGGAAACTGATAATTATATACAAACTTCTTCCCCGAGGGCAAAAGAAAAAAAAATAAATCAATGTGTTGCAGGTTTTTTCCCGATATAATTAGTGATTTAATGATGAGAAAATTAATATACAGATTTCCTTTTCAGAGCTTAACTATGGATGGAGTTTATAGCTAGAGGATAGTTTCTCTTGATATCATTCTTATGCCTGGCTGGGGCATCTAAACAATGGGAATGAGGAAATGACAGTGCAATTTAAAAAATTAGATAACTTGAGACATATTTCTAGGCTACTTTATTTTAAAGCTGGTTTTTACTGTTGCTTGGATTTCTTGTTTACTTAGGTTGAAAATTTTTGAAGACCAACAGCAAAGCTATGATTATAATGACTACTGGGTTAACTCAGGAACTACCTCTGAAATTTAAAGTGATTTTGGTGCTGAAGTTGGAGATTCTTCTCACTGTAGACACCTAAAGGTGTCTTGTTTTCTTCTGTGTTGTCAGTAGCCACTGGAAAGAGAGCAATTCCTTTTGATATGTGCAAATTTAGGTCAGTGTCTTCTCTTTGGGGGAGAAATTAATCCCCTTGCTTAACAGCAAACCTGTTAACAGTACTCAACATGGTAGAGGCAATATAGCTGCCTAGAGGGATTTTGGCAGAAGTGGGATGGGTGTGATTTCAAAGTAGGGAAGTTCTTTGTAAAGTCTCTCTTAAATACATTTCTTGTTAATTCACCTAGATTAACCACATGATGCTGAGAAAACATATAATGTTTAGTGAATAGAGAGCTTGCTGAATGTTATTTTCTTACTCCTGCTAAGGCAAGGAGAAAAGTGTGTCCCATTTCTAATTTAAGGACTTGCCCTGGCTCAGCAGCCCTCTCACTGGCAGTCAAGGAACCACTGTTCAGAGAGCAAGATTTGTAGCTGTGTGGCAATAATTTTGCTCTCTGCTTTCTTAGTCATGCTTTGGAGCATTATCTGACTGTCTGTGATGCAGGATAGACCTGTTGGTGAACAAACTTTTCTATTTGTTGGATAATCCTTCTTATGAGTTGCCTAAGGAAGTCAGGAGTACTTGCTCGACATTTCTGTGGTGTATGACAAGTGCACTTCTGTGGTCTGGATGGAGGGCTCTCTTTTGAGCCACCTGCATTCAGTATTTCTATCTGTACCTTGAATGTGGAGGCTAAGCCACTATAAGCTAGTTTTGAATTATTAATCATTTCCTATCCTCTTTCCTTTCTCATCCACTATCTGCCAATATTGTCTCTTGGCTTCCCTGCCAATATGTAAAATTATGCTACTATATCGCTAGGGCTAGGCTATTACCCTTTCTTTGTGTTCCATAATTCCTTCCTACATCAATTTCACCAATTCTGTTTGGTCTTGCACAGCTTTCTCTCTTACCATTAGAAACACATCCCTTCTTCTTTCACTTGCAAAAGAAGGAAACTTATTTTTACCCCTTCCTTAACTTAGACTAATTCCATTAGTACCTTCAGAAAAGTCAGCATCTCTAAAGCCTGGGCTGATGCAGAACAATGAGTAGTAGTAGACCCTGGGTCCTGCCCAGGAAGGCCAGCAGTCATTGTTAAAGGAGGAGGCATCACCTTTATAAAGGTGTGTATACAAAGAGAATGTGCAGCTGGATATACTCACAGAAGGGAAGTTCACCTAAAGTTTGCAGCTGTCTAAAGGAATGGAGGAAGGCAGTGGGCAGTGCACACTTTGTGTGAGGTGGAAGCATCTCATAACGCATGGGCAGCTGAGCGAGTGGCAAGCATTATATTCAGAGAAGTGTTAACATGATCTGGTGGCTTGTGAAAATTGCAGTTGGTTAATCTGAGTGTAGTGAGTCAGTGCATGTGAATGTACAGTAAGTCCATGAAAAGAGAACAGCAGTTGAGGGAACGACAAAGTGAACAGTCTGGTCTGGACTCTGACTCTGGCAGTCTGACCATTGAGGTCAAAGATCCATTAGTAAAATTTGCTAATGCTGAATTCTTTCTATGTTTCCTTTGTTTTTTCCATCATGGTTACAGCTTCTGTAAATGAAATGTGCTGAAGCACAGAGGGCAATAATTTGAGAAAAGGTTTCTTCTAAAGGGTGATCTAAGAGAACTTGAAGGGCGGAGATGTTTTTATGGGTTTAATTTACAGGATATGTACTATTACTTATGGGACAGAATCCCCCAAAAGGTTCAGTGACATTTAAATAAACTAATAAGTGAAGGGTCATTCCTCTGACTCAAAAGAAAATGAGAAGTGCAATGACAAATGGACATTTTGTGCACTTCAGGAAGCATACAGCAGGTGTATTTAATCTAGACAGAAAACCACCAGATAGTCTGTGAGCTAAACAGTGATTCTTTGGTGTTCCTTTTTACAGGAGAGTGAATTTATTACTTCAATTAATTCATCTCATGAAGGGCAATGGTAATTGGGACCTCTTTGTATGTTTTATAGTGTGAATACTAATGTAATTAAAGGCTTAAAATTAAGAATAGATAAAAACTTGATCTGACAGTAGTAACTCTGTAAAGACAAATTGCAGTGCACATAGCCAGTGTATGAATCTGTGATTAATTTATACAGCCATTTATAATGCACTAAATAGCAGCATGCCAATTATTATGGAAACAAATTGTGTTTATATTAGCATGTCTGAGGTGATCATTGATCCTAAATAGCATTATTTGAAGACTAATAGAGAGAATAATGAAGGAATAACATTCTGCTCTGCAGCTGTCCAATGCATTTCAAAATGGAAAGTGAAACTCGCACATTTTAGGTGTTATTGATTTAATCAAGAAACAAACAAAAAAGCTGCCTCACTGCTTCATCAATAAGATTTTCTTATTCTTGTCACAAGCAAATAGCTTCTTTCATCACCGTCAACAACAACAGGAAAGTCTCTTGGAAGGGCATAGAATGGAAACTGGAAAGGCAAATCTTTCTTGTTCTGAAATCAAGTCATTAGCTGGGCTTCTCTCCTTCAGAAGATGGAGATGGACTTCAGTGGAAATTCTTCTAAGTAATTTTTTTTTTTTACTGAGGAATGATTAATTATTGCAAATACACACATTATTTTTGTTTGTTTATTATTTTCATTCAAATTCCCTGAAGTATTAGGATAAGGATTGCTGCTTAGGATTTCATTTATTATTTTTGTTTCTGAGATCTGGTTCTAACTATTATAAGTGAAGTTTGCTGTTACTTCTGATTCTGAAGTAGCATCAGAATAAAGGTTGCGCTTTAAAATAGTTTTAATGAGAACCTTTATAATAGAAAGAGTGAATGTATCCATCAGATTTTGATGCATCTTTTCATCACCGTCAACAACAACAGGAAAGTCTCTTGGAAGGGCATATATAGAATGGAAACTGGAAAGGCAAATCTTTCTTGTTCTGAAATCAAGTCATTAGCTGGGCTTCTCTCCTTCAGAAGATGGAGATGGACTTCAGTGGAAATTCTTCTAAGTAATTTTTTTTTTGCAAATACACACATTATTTTTGTTTGTTTATTATTTTCATTCAAATTCCCTGAAGTATTAGGATAAGGATTGCTGCTTAGGATTTCATTTATTATTTTTGTTTCTGAGATCTGGTTCTAACTATTATAAGTGAAGTTTGCTGTTACTTCTGATTCTGAAGTAGCATCAGAATAAAGGTTGCGCTTTAAAATAGTTTTAATGAGAACCTTTATAATAGAAAGAGTGAATGTATCCATCAGATTTTGATGCATCTAATAAACTGTAGACTAAACAGGCCAGGGCTGTGATATCCTCTCTTCTTTTTTCAATTTTGCGTTTAAATTTCAATACTGGAAGCCTCCAGCTCATAGAAGATAACTATTTATTCCTGATAAAATACAGAATTCAGCAATGATATTGTTGAATACAAGTTTATAATGACTGCGATGCCTGCAATTATATCCGATAATAGGAACGTGTCATAGTTGTTTGAAAGAAGTGATGAAGAAGCTGCAATTCTTCCAGGGAAGAGAAAAGAAACTGTCAGAAAATACTGAGGGGAAAAAAAGTTAAAAAGGTACAATTGCCCTTTAAAAATTGCTATTCCTTTCCATGTGAGCTCCAGTGGTCCTAATTGCTTAATTAAATGGGCACGTTTGCATTTGAGTTTTGAGGGGAGGCCTCAAAACTGCATCAAAATTTAATTTAACAGCTTGTTAATGTCAAACACAGCTTAATATTGAGGTGTTTTGTAAAGTGACTTTAATTAGTGAGCACATGCACCAAGCTATGATACAGTATCTTCAGAACCACCGGTGAGGAAGAGTTTGATCTCCAGTGATATGTAATGTTAGACTGGTCAGAGAACTACAAAATGCTTATCTTGCAGCTTGATAATATATGGACTAGAAAACACTAATTGACCCATTTTAAGATGGCCTTATGCAGCCTTCCAGTTCTGGATTTGTAATTGTATGTTCAGGAGTGATGAATCACTAAGAAATCAGATTATGTTGATCAGGTGATTAAGCCATAAATGTTATTCCTGGCTTATAGTAAATAACATCTGTAGGATGGGATGTCATCTTTCAAAATCAGGCCTAGTTACTTGGATCCTTGCCAACTTTCTGAAGTGCTTCACATTTCCTATGGACATTGGTTATTGTGTTTTTAGACTTGTATTTAATGTTTTGGACAATTAAATTAATTCAATAATATAAAATCTAGTCGATTAAGCACTTCCTAGGGATTTGTGCTTAATTTCTTCTGATGACAGTTCTTTGCCCCTCTTCTTCTTTTTGCCCCATTGAAGAGTACTCTTGGAGAATTCACCGTTTATCTGACTTCAATGATAAGCAAGAAATAAAGAGAAAGATTATTTTGCAGACTGTAATTTCTCAAAGTAATTATCATGACTTGGCAGATTCTAGTCCAGCTTCCCTGACATTTTCAGCATGGGAATTAAAACACAGGAGGATTTTTC
This sequence comes from Chaetura pelagica, assembly GCF_000747805.2. Lineage (NCBI taxonomy): Eukaryota > Metazoa > Chordata > Aves > Apodiformes > Apodidae > Chaetura > Chaetura pelagica. The sequence continues at coordinate 2,290,265 of NW_009970717.1, forward strand.
TTTTCCCTGAATTTTCTCCGTAGACCTGTAGGTGGGACATCAAAACAGTTTTTGAGACCCAGTTTCTTACTCTTGAAGTTCTTAGTTTGGGAGCAGAAATCCCTTTTTGGAGTGCCTGTTTTTCAATAATTCTTTAATTGTGAACTGCTGAGAATTGTACTGAGACTTGATGATTTCATCTGCTTTAGCCCAGCTGAAGAGATGTGATAAATGCAACCTGGTAGACACCAAAATGAAATACAGAAAGCTACATGGAAAAGGCTGAAATGATAGGGTATAATCAAAGGTGAAGGGAAATGTAGTGCTACACAAATACCTCTGAGAAATTTGTTAAACAAAATCCAGCTCTTGTATGATTAGATGACAAGATTTATTTTAAACTATGAGGTATGAGTGTGACAGCACTATAATTTGTCTTAAATCATTTCTTCACACCGAATGAGACACAGTCTTCAGAGTTCTGTCCTGCTATGCATTTCTTAAAAATAAAACAAAACATATTTTACATCTAAATTGAGTATGGAAACAGAAATAAAGCTTGCTAAAAGGCAGGTTTGAAATTTCCTTCTAAGATTAAAGAGATTATTTGATTTAGTGAGGTAATTATTAATGCTTTGCCGTCTGATTTCCTCTGAAATAATCTTGTTGACGGCTCCTGTTTTATGTTTTCATTGTGAAGGGATGTGTACACACATAGTTAGCTTAAACATTTTGAGACAGGGCATCTATAACTGGTTGTCCCCCCATTCCCTGTGTAATCCATTGCTGTCCAAAATAAACAGTTCTAAATGAAAGATCTCTCCTTTAGAGGGGAAAGTTGAAAGGAAGATATTTAGAAGCAGGATTGGAGGTATTTTTCCTATTCTTTTTCCATTTTTCCTATTCTGAAGGGGGAAAGAGGGATGTCAAGAATGCCTTTAGAATGCCTTTAGGTCTCGTGGTCCTACACTCTCCCATGCTTTATTGTCACTGCTCTGTAGGCTAGATATGAAAATCTGTGTTTACCACATCTATTGATTAGCCACACTTGTTTTAAATGAGTTTTCTAGGAATATTTAATAATTGCATTGTTCAAGTATGCCTTGGCACTTGCCTGAACACAAATGCAAATGGTGGTAACTCATAGTTGGGTCGTGCTCTTGCTGCTTGTGGTGTCTATGGCAGAGGACCAGGAGTGAGATGTCTGTGTGCTATTGTATATTTTGCACTAATTCTTCACAATGACTGTGAACAATTCAGGGAATGTACCCAGGCAGATGGAGTTTTGTTTCCATGGCTCTGAATTGCTTTCTACAAATATTTGTACCAGTCTATTGAATGCTTGTAGCAAGGTGAGTCAGTGTGACCATAGCATATGTCTATAAATATCAGAGCGAATATTTATGGTAACTTTTTGCTGTATTCATGTAGCCTAGTTATAACAGATGCCTACATTATTCGTGACATATTTGAGCTGTTCTGGTTTATTTCCTATTGTTACCAGATTCTAGTACATTTTAAGCAAAACTACTTGCAGCATAAAAATCCTCTCTTTTCAGTGATCATTCTGCCATTTGGAATACCTTGTCTCAAATGTTGAGTCAGAGACCCCTTCTTTGTGTGCATGCTTTTTTTCCCTTTATGCTGTGATGAGCTTTTCCTTTCTCCTTATTCTCCAAGTGCATTCATTCTTACCATAGAGTTTTTTAGGACTTTGTATCCATCATATGTATGTCATAAGGAATTTGAAAATTCATTGAAAGGGAAGATAATCAGCCTTATGTTGTTTGCTTATGTTTTTGGTGTGTGTTATCCTGATGAGATAGAGCTGCTCTGAACCAGTGGCGATCCCAAAGGAAATCAGCTCATTCTTTATGGTGACATAGCTGGGTAGAAAGCATCACCACTCTGTAGCTGAGCTCTCTGGAGGTAGTGCTCCTACTCACAGAGCTAGAGCTGTTATATATTCATGAAGCTTTGAATTCATTAACTGCGAATCTGTTGCCTTGTCAAGTCCCTGCGAAGAAAAGTTAAAATTCAGCCAGATGTCTGGTCTTACCTCCCCCTTAAAAAAACATAATAAATCAGAGAAAAAATCAGAGAAAAATCTTTTAACTGTGAAGTTGTTAGTGAAGTTCAGTACTTTTAAAGTCCATACCTGGCACTTCTCATGGCTTTGAACATAATTATTATGGTTGGGTCAAAAATTTTCTATCAGCAAGCTTTTTATCAGAAAATGATTAGAAGGATGTCTGTTGATTTATTAGTTGAAGCCATGAATTTTTAACACATTTACTAGTACTGTTATTCTGTCACTCTTGGTAGTGGAGTGATGGTAGCAGATTTTATGAGTGTTCTTAGCATTAGAACATCAAGACTCAGAATTTCTGTCTCCAGTTCCTTGTTCTAGAAATGTGCATTGATAGATCTTGAAGTCGTCTTTCTCAGAACATACAGCTGAAATATAAGATTGTAATAATTGTTGCTCCAGACTTTTAGTCCTAAGGTTGATAGTCCAGAAGCCTGGGGAGCCTGGTCCTAGTTTTAACTAAGGAGTCTTGCATGCTGATGAGCTTCATTTTAAGTTTCCTTCTTTGTGACAGTGAACACAGCAGCTCTTGGACCCCTAACTCAAGTTAGAAGCATCAGATTTTCTTCCTCTCAGCAACAAGCACCAAAGCATTGTATTTCCACCAATTTGCTCAGAGTTTCTTGCACTGGTATGTTTGTGTGTGTGTAGCCCCTGACTCTGGGAATAGTGATCTCAGCTTGCTCTTATATCTTCAGGACAGTCAAAGTTCACAGTAAATGGCTGTGGCCTTCCTAAACGGGAAACAGGAGAGGAGGTTTTCTTGGTGTTTCTAATGTTTTAGTGAGGATATTTTGTTGAACATTCTTTATTCAGAATTTAAGCAAAAAAATTATGCATGATGCAAAATCTAAGCATTTAAAAATGTTGGCGTTTTCCTCTTGAAAATAATCCTGCTTGCATCTGTACAAGCAGTAACTGGCACTTCTCAGCTACAGAGTGCAAACTCCTGTATCACCTGTGTTACAGAGATCCTATAGCTTTTATCACAACAATTTATTCAATTTTCTTCTCACAGAACCTTTGTCTGAGGGGCAATAGCAGTTAAATGACTAAGAAAGATTTCCTTAGGAAATTCTACTCCTCATGAGGCTGTTGACATGTTAGTCTTCAGCCTACTTCCTTATTTTGGACTCTAGACAGATCCTGTAAAAGCAGATTAGGATACCTTAGTTCAGAAGACATTTTCAACACAAGTGGTTGCTTATTGATTCAGCTGTTCATAAATCATTAAGAGATCCTCCTG
>NW_009970717.1:2293679-2316085 GCF_000747805.2 Chaetura pelagica
ACACATCTTTCAGACAGGATCCCTGATGTTACTAAACTCAGCTATACGAGCCCTGCCAGGCAATCCACCCCAATTGCTTGTTTGATCAAGTGTCTGCTTTAAATTATTTTCTTTTTTTTTAGTATGAAACCTTTATGAATTTTCAACTGCGTTAAGTTGCAGAGTTGTATATTTGTATTTTGAAGGAAGTATATGTTGCATTCAGCTCTATTTTATTACATACTATCAAACAAAACCACCCAGTGTTTAAAAGAATGAGGTAGTCTGCAAGAAACAACCTACAGAAAACCCTTGGAAGTTGGGAAATGCAAGATAGGCGACCTGCATTCAGTCACCTGTGCTTCTGTGTTATGGAATACAAGGCTATATGGTAAGTAATTGCAACACCTACATGCAGGGAAAAGCTGCTGTGTATTTCTTACTTCTGCCGCTCTTGACTTCTGAATGCTTCAATTTGCAGCATTAGCAATTCACTCTTTTGAAGTGTGCTATCTGCAGTTCTCCCCAAACTCATAAGCTGTCCAAATTTGGATACATTTTCCAGCTTCTTCATACATTTACTTGATGTATAACATCGGGCCACTATTGTAAAACAGGCTAATAGAATTTCTCAATACAATGGCAAAATTTACCATGGTAAGAAAAATGTTAAAAATGTTTTTTCCATGCAAATTATTCTCTAAAAAAGCTGAATAATTTTTTCTGAAACAAACAAACAAAATAATTATTAAAAAAAAAAAAAAAAGCCTGAGGCAGTCATCAGCCTGGAATGGAAAATGTCAGTGAGAGCAATGAAAATGTAGAAACCTATAAGGAGCTAAAGCAGAGTCTTATGACAGAAAGTATCCAGGCAGTCTTGGCTGAACATCAGAGCCAGTATCACTTCCCTTTATATAAGTGTTATAACCTAAGTACCACATACTGAAGCAAAGAACTTGTCAGTTCAGTTCCATACACTCAGGGAAATGGTTACCTAGCTCAGACTGACAACATGAGATTAGTTACTGCTCTTGCTGCAGTGTGGGCTTAGAGCTCCACTCAGTTCAAGAAATGATCCTGTAATGATTGCACATGTGGAATGAAGGACACTGTTGCACAGCTTTATAGGACAGGATGTGCAATAGATACCATGCTGTGTATTTGGGATAAACTGTACATGCTGTACAATAAGAGGTAGCAAAAGGGTTGATAACTAGTAAGAACAATGAGTTATGGTGATGCTGAATGTGTCATCTTAATAGCACTATAAAATACTGTATGGGATTTTTAATGGAAACATAAAAAATAGTACTGAATAATTTTTTTTTGATTCAGAGAGAGCTTGTGCAGTCTACAGTGAGATACTCCTATTTGATTTGCTAAATTACAGCAGAGAAACAGATTCCTTCCTGTGAATTTGTTAGGTGATGAAAGGCTTTACAGTATTACTCAGTTATAATTTCTGCATATTCTGTTTGTGTTTAATTTTGCATTTTAAAAATGCAAAACAAGAGAGAAGATATCTGGATAATGTTTTTTAATCTATTTAGATATTGCAAGTTAAAAGTACTAAAAAGGAATTAAAAGCTGTTACAGGCAAGTCTTTTTACATGTGCTGTACCCAAGCTCCCCAAGAAATTGAGCCCAAAATAATAATTGTCTCTACACTGGGCATCTCACAGTCAAAGAAAAACATTACTTTTACTCGTATCCTTAATAATTTTCTGCCATCTGAGGTAGAAACATGTCAGGCCAGTAAGATTTAAAAAAACATTTAGAAAATTAATATAATTGTGGGGCTTTGAAATAAATAAGGCCTTGTGTTCCCACTGCTTTCACAGAGTCACTTCTCCCTGCTGTGTAATTACCTCTGCCTACCACAACACTATGCGTCAAAATAAACCTAGATATTTAATAATCTAAAGGTGTTTCTTCTGCAAGAGGCGATAAATATTTTATCACTGAGTACTTTTTTTAGCACCAAAATCTAATTTTTAGCATTGGTGTCAGTGTTATGTCTTTCTAAAATAGGAATAAAAAGGAATTTTCATAAATAGTCTGCTAATTCAAGTTAATTATTAGGCTTTGGAACATCTTTTATCACATAGTAGAGACAACTTACCATGTTTACGAACACAGTAGCTGTTCCTAGTTAACTGTATGTATTCTCTTGAGTAACAAATTGTTAAATTGTGTCTGTGCAAGGTGTTAAGTAGTGGTTTAAATCATGCTAGCTCACTTGTTTGGAAAACATAAATACAACAGAAAATGTCTTTGTCAATAACCATTTAGACAGATGCCATGTTTATCTGGTTACATCTATGTGAAGGGAGTGTTGAGATGCTGCCAAATAGAAAAGTGATATGAAGCAGAGTGCAAATCCCAAATTCTCAGAGTACAGACTAACGTGCTTATAAATTCTAATTATTACTTAACCAACATTTATGTGTACTTTTAAAATTCTGTGTTATCATTTAAATCTAGTAGATCAGAATTAAAGAGAAGGAGAAAATTGAAAAGGCTCGTCTGTAAAACCAGCAAATGACATAACCAAGACAAATTTTGTGCAATATTTTATTAAGGTATTGTTCATAAATCTTGTCTTTAAGAAGATTCACTTGTGACTGTGTAAGTATGTTGTTGTGTTGGGTTTTTTTTGTTTTGTTTGTTTGTTTGTTTTCTTTCCCCCTCTTTATTTCTCACACCTTGGAGCATCATACATGAAAAGATTTCAGAGTCTAGAAGTGCCATTATAGATAGAACTGTGCACCACCTCTGCATCCATAATATTCTTATTTTAGTGCTTTAAGTAGTCATTCTCCTTCCTTTGTGTCTTCACTTTGTGGAGACCTGGAGATTCTGTACTGTTTCTCTGGAGCAATCACTTGACCAGTTTCTCTTGATTAATTGCTAGAGTTGGAGTCTGTCCCTGAGCTACTGTAAGGTCGGGGTAAACATGACTTCAAGATTCAACACCTAGGGTTTTTTTTGTTTGTTTCTTCTGCTTCCCCCCATGAAGTATATATAAGGCTTGGTATTAGATTCAGGATTTTGTTTCCTGGAGCTGTGGCTTTTGAGAATTTTTACACTACATACAGAAGACTTAAAATACATTTCTTTTGTTTGTTAGCCTATGATTTGTGGGTGGGTCTAAGAGTTAGTCAGCTAGGTGATCAGAGTACGTCTTTGAGGCTATAAAAATAAGGAAGACACCAGTCTAAAGCACAATTCAGCATTTTATATTTGTAGAATGCTTTGTCTTCAACAAGTTATTTTGCTAGTTCCTATTGTGTTTAGTTGCAATGCATTTATGAACCTCTATTTCCAGCATGCTATTTTAACTTGATGTGCCAGAATGGGTAAATCTGAGGCTGTGCAGTATAATGGCAATGTCGTTTTCTCTTTCTTACTCTAAATGATATGGAAGATAACTTGAACAGATATTAGTTTCCCACTGTGCTCAGTTGTTACACAGTAGCTAATTAAAAGGCAGTTGACAAGCACATAAGACAAGCAATGCTGCTTGGAGTCCTTAGCAAGCTGAAAAATAATCTAATAACCCTAGAATTAATTTAGACTCCAGTGTTTTCATTGCAAATAGTTAATAGGCTGATGGTTGAACTGGTGTGCTCAGACACTTTTCTATATGAGGTAGTACATGACCATTTTAACTTTTCTCCTATGTAATAAAATTATACAAGTCTAAATTATACACACACTCCCAAGTTCCTTGACTTCATTAAATACCGGGGGATTAAAAACTTGTATAAATTAATCAATGTCCTATAATCCTAAAAATTATAAAATGAGCCCTTGAGGAAGTAATGTAATACTAGGTTTTTAATTAGTGTGACACCAGAGATTCATTGTTCTATAATGTAAGTCATATGTTTATGAATTTTATTATCATTTTAAAATAGAAAAAAACCCACAGTGGTTATACTGTTAGCAAGTACGTGGTAGGTGGTTATGGATTTTGATCCTGTAAATACATGCTTATCTTCATGTTGTAGTCACACAGTTAAATCCATGCTAGTCAGTATAGTATTATCTTTACTTTCAGGAGTAAATAAGTATCTTATGATTCTTGGGCCTATTTTATCAAAATCTTCATAAATAATTCTTTCAGAAGCCAGAAATCCTACTGATAGCAATGACGTGCTGGCAGTGATTAGAACATCAGGTGCAATTTTAGTTTGAAAATGTAGATTTGGTACAGTCAGTTTTGGGAATGCTTGCTATGTCATTTGACTATCTGCTTTCAAGATACAAACACTTTAATCTAGAAGTATTTTTTAAATTCTTCATTCGTATTCTCAGGTCCTCTTCATTCTGCAGGGTGTTGTCATGGTCGTTGTTATGGGAATAAAAAGTGCTCCCTACTGTTGCACAGGACTGGTTCTGATAATGTTAAACGTCAGTGAATCACTCAAGCTTTTAATTCTCTCATGCCAGACCTGTCAATAAACCAAGTGACTAAATTTGGTGAAGTTAACCTTCAGATGTCAGTGACCATAGGAAAAAAAAAAGTAGCAGCAAATTTTACTGTTGTAAAAAAAAAGCTCACAACCACTTTCATTTTCAAAGGTTATTTTAAAAAACAAAGTACATGGCCAGCTAAAAATTACTTTAAATGTCTGCAACTTTATCTGTGATGCAAACAGAAAACTACTGTGTGACAAAATAATTACGAGGGTGGATTTTGAAGTAGAATTTTAAGTATATCCTTTCCAGTTTCAATGTAGATCTCACATTTTTGACACTAATCTAAAGGCAGAGTCCAGACTTTTCACTTAACCTCAAGTGAACCCATCTGGGCTGTATTTTGTACCTAGCTGACCAAGTCACACCTGCTGAATGTTACTTGTACATCTGGCAATATTGTCTGAGCAGTTTTGAAATGACTTAAATTTCAGAATTCTTCCTCAGCGTATATAGTTCACATTACAGTTTGTAATTTTTTGTAGGCTGGTGTTGTCTGAATCATATGCTTTGATGTTGTGTGAATTCCAGTTTGTAAATTTACTTTAATCTGGTTTAGAGAATTACATTTCCAAGTAGAGCAAGTGTGTGTGGGCACTGTGCATGGCAGGATCAGTGCAGTGCTGGAAACCTCCACAAACCATGTTTGGCAGTGTGATTTAACAGCATTGGACAGGGAACACTGCCTGAGATTGCCCCTTGTTTCAAAGGGTGAAACAAAACAACCAAAAAGAGGAAATGCTAACTGTCTTAGGCAAATATCCCGAACATTGTGTGTTCTTATGAAAATGAACAAGGAAGATCAGAGATTTTAGCATTTTTTCATATAATTCCTGTGGAGCTACTGGAAGGAAGACAAGTTTCCTATGCAGAATATCATGGCAACAAAGACTGTGGCTCTTTTGTTTCCAATCTGTACTTTTTAGAAATCAAAAGAAAAAAGTTCAATGACATTTGAATAGTCAGACAGTATCTGAGTCTTTTGTATGTATTATTTATTGTACCAACCCTCAGCTGGTATAAACAAGCCCACTTACAGTGATGCTAACTGTGTATTTGCTCAATTACATCTTGAATCTGGGCAGTGGAGCCATGCTTCAATAATAAAGAAGCTTTTCTCTTTTTCTTCCTTCCTTTCTCACTTCCTCTTAGAGCATTAAAATAATTCTATGTAAGCAAACTACCCCAGGATATCCAAGAATTCTATTATGTCTTATGTTACTGTTTACATTTACTGTAAATAACTTCTTTACATTAATAAAGGAAGGCTCATAGTTACAGGAAATGTTCACTATGAGCTAATTTCTGATTCCATCACATTTCTAGAGGTCCATTATGTTAGGAAAGGCTGATATTGCAACATTCTTTCCTTGTCAATAGGATTTTCAGCAATTAAAACCAAATAATCTAATGTTGGTTATATTTTATTCACAGAGACCAATTTTCATATTAGATGTCTTTTATGTTCAAATACTTCAGGGGATATGCCAACACTAAGTTTTGAACTACAGTACTAGATTTTGAATGTAAAAATGCACCTCTTATTATTAAGTGATTGCTAGAAGAGCACTTGAATGAAACCCAAATTATTATTTTTTTAGTTTTCTGTACTCTAAAATAGCCTCACTACATTGTTTTTATATGAACATGAAACATTGCTTCTAGGCTACTAACTTGTATTCCTTGTTTCAGGTCAATGCATTTTGAAGCAGATGAGGCAGTAATTAATGAAAAATAGTGTTTAGGAGGTAAAAGATAAGTCCATTTTACAGATACTGTAATGTCTATAAATTGGCTTGTCTGTGACTGGATTGTGAAAGGGTCAGAGTTGCTCTGCAGCTACTTAAATTACTTGTAAGGTAAGTGGGAAAATAGAACCATGGTGATCTGGATGCCAGAACCCAGACTGGTCACTCTACCTCTGTACATTTCCTGAATTTTCCTCAGTCTAATTGATAAAATGTTTATAGATCAAATGAAGTATTTTTTTAAAATAACATTTCATGGACTCTTTTTACCATTTTGCCATTGATTGTCATGAAAATCTGGTAAATTGCTGAAAGAATCATTTAGTGAAATGGCAGTCCTGAGGGAGAGGGACCACCGCCTATGGATGGTGGTTTCTGAAGTTGCATCTCTGAATGCTCACAACTTCTGACAGGGACAATTGCTGAGGAACACAAGTGCTTAAATTCCATCTGTCCATTCCAAATAGGTGGAATTCCAGGTGCTAAAGAGCCTCTGTATTAGATTAATGCCTGAATAAACAACTGGTTAAAATGTGTTTGTAAGAAGGAAGTATGACTTCCACTAACTCTGAAGAAAAGTTGTTTAGTATGAGTAGCTCATTGGTGTTGGTATTTGACCCCTCAGTTCTAACCAGCTTGCTTCTAATGTACAAGTGTTGGAGAGATTTCCACGAGAATTTGGAGTACTGCTTTTCCTCCATACCATGTATTGCCATTTCCTTAGCTTCCTTTCCATGGAGCCCACATGGTGAAGGTCTATGAAAAGGTATTGGCTGTAGCTAGTTTCACCAAAAAATGTTGCTTTTATTACGAAACGTCTACTTACTTATTTTTCCTTCTGAGGTGACTAGAAATCTTAAATGCAAACATGCAGATCTTATTGGGATAGACATGCTTTACAAACAGCTGAGAAGGGATAAGGTGACTTAAATGTCCTCTTCATTCCTATTGGAAATCTGGATAGGTGAGGTACATCAAGGAGCAGTTATTAAGTAAATTCCACAGAAAAATGGAGTCCTTCCATTCATGCTGCCATTAAGCTGTCAGCTAGGGCAACATGTGGTAAAGTTTTGTTGTTGGCATACTTCAAAAACCTGCTTGTAATTCCTCACTTCATACATACCATTTAGTGACTCTCTGGCTATCTTCCAAGCCAATAATGCTGACCAAATTATTTTGAACATGCAGATGGTAACAAAAGGGCACCAGGTGTTGTTTTATTGTAATAAAGATGTGCAAACCTTTGCATCTTGCTAAGTTATTTATCCACATAAATCATCAGGATGCTCAGTTTCCTATGCTGCTTTAGTAAATTTTGAGTAAGAGGCATCAGCTGTTCTCAGAATGTGCCCTTCTGTATGTGCCACAGATATTTTGCTTTGGGCTTATCTTCCACACTGTGACCCATAGAGGCATTCAGTGGATCTTCTTTTTGATTTAAATGATTACAGAGTGATCAGAAGCCCAGATGTTCAGTAGCTAAATTGCTAAGTGTTAGCCTATAAAAGAGAGCAGGCAGTTAGTATCTGAAGGGAGGATTTTACTGCATATAAATGTTATTTGGTACATTAAATGGCATTATTTACATCCAATTTCTCTCTCTAAGGTGGCAACCTGGGGCAGTAAGTTGCTATAATGGAAGAAGAGCGTTTGGTTTCACATGTTTCTGTCTACCTTTACAGACAGAGAAACAGAACAGGCAAATAGTAATGGAGAGCAATAGGAAGACAACATTGATGATCAGAGTAAGAAATGCCCTAATACCCCAGCAGACTAGTGATTGCCAAATTTTCTGTAGTCTTCAGGGAATGGCTATGTTATATTATCTATTGGAAGGACTTAAACCTCAATAAAATTCAATATTGTAGCTCTTGAACAAGGTTGGGATTTTATGAGATCACAAGCAGGAAATTTCCATTTCTTTTGACTGTCACACTGATGCATGAAAAAAAACTTGAGCACTTGACATTGATTTGGTGTAATTCAGAGCTCTGCAGTAACTGGAATTTCTTTTTGTAAGAGAAGAAATTAAACTGCTGCCTTAAGTGATTTAAAAATGGGGGTGAGGACTCTCTGAGCAGATCAGAAATGGCTAGTGATGGCACAGCTCATAGCTGTTCAATATTCAGATAAACCTTACATCTACCTACTTTGATCCCTGTTCAAGTTTCTGAATCCTTAGGGTTGGTTCATGCAGGAATCAAATTCACAAACTAATTTTCTTTTTTGTAAATTCCTGTCACCTGTTGGCTAGCTGAGCTTGCATTAACCATTTTAGGCACTGATGCAGCTCTTCATGGTAAAATAAGTGCCCATCCACTAGAAAATGTAAATTACCCATTAACAGAAATGAAAAATATTGACAGTGAAACTTATGTGTGGTGGAAAAAGAATGAAGGAATCAGGCCCTCTGCAATACGTTTGTTATTGTAGCTGATGGTTTATACTGTTAGTGCGTATTATGTTCTATTTAGACATGTAAATGCTTGTGCCAGTTTCATCTGTTATGCTTTTTTTTTTGCTTTTTTAAAAAATTGCATAGTTACTGAGAGTATAGAGCACCTGTAGATATGGTGATTTGTGGTTCTCTAGCATGTCTTTGTTATGAAACACAGTTTCTACTAGGATTTTATTATGGTGTATATGACAAGTGGAGTCAAACTGTGGGCAGAATGCTACGGATAGTGCATCTGCTTCCTTGAGGATGTGGGCAAAGGGTTAATTAAAGTCTATGTTATTTTTCATAAACAAGTCACACTGATTGTGGATCTCAGTTTAACAGTAATGATGATTTTAACTTAAGAAATTAGTTTCCTGACTTCATGCATGGACCAGTCATCATTTTTCAGTCCAGGTCTACCATAATCACTGTCATTGTTTTTTTCTTCCATGGAAGGAAGGCTGAAAGATGACCCATTACTAGTCACAGCACGTCGCTCTCACTGATTGGAAAGCAGTCACACACCACCAAGCATTTATTCTGTTTACTGAGATGTAACACCGAAGAACAGCAATTCACACCTGCAGAGAAGTTGTTATACTTCCAATTTCTTTTCTTTATTCTATTTTTATCCTTCATTTTTAATTTTTTTAAATTTTATTTTTAAAATCTTGTCTGCCTCTCCTTCCCTTGGTTCTATTATGGGTGTCAGTATTACCCTTGACACTTCTTTTAAACCTGGAAATGAAGGAAAAATGGTCAATGGTACTTTCTCAGCCATCAAATAAGTTTAAATGTCTGGCTGATACATGAAAAATATATACAAATGTATGTGTATATATTCGCATATATGTTTGTATGTGTGTATATACAGTTTAGACCCAAATAACATCATAAGCTGTGAAATTAAAAGAGGAGAGAGCTCCCTTCTTATACACAGCCTGTCATGTAATGATATAGTATCCCCCCAAATATGGTGTATGGCTGGAATCCAACATGGGACAATACCATGAACTAATCCTTATCTGTGACTCACTGATTCATTCATGGAATCATCAAATCACAGAATATTTAAGACTGTTTTTGCAGAATATCTGTGCTAGACAAGATAAAACATAGCTGGAAAATATTCAAGTGTTGTAGTAATCTTGGAGCAGTCCTTGGAAGGAAAGAGAGAGGACAAGTAAAGCCACTCTCTGAGGGAGCATGACCTTCGTATGAGTATTCCAGGATTAGTTTGCTTTGCTTGTAGGGAACAATAATGGATTTAGTATAGAAATAGCCCACCTGTCTCATACTTACCACAAACCAACCCCAGAGGTTTAAGATTACTATTCTTACCTCTACAAACATGACACTTAGCAATATAATGTGTCTCAGAGGGACAGATGGGTATAGAAATGGAATTGCTAAAACGATTTTACTGTAGAAAGAAATGGAGACCTGGGTGGTAAGAAAATATTATATTTGAATTGTTCTCAAGTGTTAAATAATGGATACGTGTGTATGTAGGCTATTCAAATGTTTTTGATTTCTTATGCTGGAGATTAAAATTTCCATTAGTATTCCACCTCTTCAGTTTTTCCTGGGGACTGTTAATTATATATCTGAAATTGCAACCAAATAAAAACTTAACAAAAAAGAAACAACCAGATAATAAGTAGCTGTTTCCCCCTACTTCCCTGTAAGCAATTTGCTGTCCTCTGTACAGCCCTGGCCTAAAACTTACCTGCTCCAATTCCTGCTCTCTGTGTCTGCCCATGGTATTTACTGCTGAGCAAAAAGAGCCCCTTTCTATGTCATTACAAGTACGTTCGTCACAAGGCTAGTGTCCTGATATGCTACTGGTGGTACCAGCTGTGATGTCCCAGGAACAAAACAATGGAGATTATCCTGGATTTTATCTAAACCTCCATAAAAATCCCATGCTCAGTGATGAGAGGATTCCCTAGTTAATGATTAAGTTCTGCTCCATAAATCAAAACACTGAATTGTTTGGGGTTTTAAAAAAAAATTCACTGATATTTCAGTTATAATACTTTCTATTTGTGAGGGTGTTTGAAATCTACTGTGTTTTAATTTAATTCCTGAGCATTCTAAGAATATAGGAATATACTGTCATGGCTGGTGTCCAAAATTCAAGGCTTTGTCTATTTTCAGAACTGTTTTCTGCTAACAGAATAGGCTCTAGTGGGAATTAGGTCTTGCAATGTGATGTTGGTTGCTTTTATGTTTAAACTGTGCAGATGCATGAATGCTGCATAAAAATGGCATTTTGTGTAGAGTTTAGTGGAGAAAAAAAAAAAAGACTAAGAGTTGAGCCTGGGTTTGTTTGGTTTTGGTTTTTTTGACTCTGCTGCAGAGCTGGATCATGGCACAACCATGACACCACTGTGTGACTGGGATACCCCTGAATCCTGGTCGATGCCATCTTGCTACTGTTACATACAGGCAATGACTGCCCTGCTGCCTAGAAGGCTCTAGAGAGCTATTACATTTTCATGGCAGTTGCCATGACTAAAAATATACAAAAAGGTAGGGAACATAAATGTGGACCTCAAAGTACTACTGAACTTTCTTTATAGCTTATTTCTGAGATCTTAATTGCAGTAAATTTTGCTGAACTGAAAGTACCTTCCAAGGGCCTACCTCTCCTTCCCTCTTACGAGCTTTAAATTGTGCTTTTATAATTAAGCTATAAATTTTAAAGCTATTTCAACTACACTTTTTAATATGCCACAGGTTGCTCACCTGTCTTTACTATGGTTCAATTGTCATAGATCATTTTCTTTGCTGTGCTGCATGACAAAAAGCTATTAACATGGCAGAAAAATCCTTTCTAAGTGAATGGCTTCTCAGGTTCTCTCTTCGTAGAGGGATAATGCATGTTTCTCATACAGGTGCAAGCAAAAAAGTTGCAATAGTGAAATGATTATCAGTGTAATCTCAGAAATGCTACATTTTCTGAGATTCTTGATATTGATTTCTGATATGTTAGAAAATGTTTGAAGATGTAACATGAATAATAAGCTGTGGTGCTTATGGTGACTACCATAATGCAATGTTGAGGTGGCACCTTATGAGTTTCCAGCTACAAAATTAACCATTTCAGGGGTTTTCTAAACCAGAAATACCATATCACTCACCAAAAGATAACTGATAACTCTGTTAGAAGAGCAGTAAACCTTTAGCACCTGTCCTGATGATCATTGGATATGTAAAAAACATAATGTAGTACTGCCAGTTAATGAAAGAAAATAATGTAATTACAAGTATATGCAGCTTTTTGAAGTACGTGGCCCTGGCTATTATGGGGTTTACCTCTGGTTTTGCCCTGTTGTATCAAAAGTAAGTAAAGCTTTTAATCAAAATATGCGGAAATTATTCTGTGACTCTCAAATGCTGTTGTAGGGTTTCGTACTGGTTTAGTCTACAGGCTGCTAGTCACTGGCATGCGTTTTCTGGTGCAGAAAAGACATTAGCCTGTTTAATATGCTTTCATTATTTTCATGTTCTTTTTAGTTTAAGGAGTGAGTTGTAGAAACAAAGTTTTCTTTTTTTCTGACCAGTTTCTTTTATTCTTATTATAAATGAATACAAAAAGGTACTTTGTGTTAAAACTGTTGGTTTAGACTTCATGGAATTGGGTTACTACAATGGCTGTGGTACAGATAAGGAAGGTGCCAGTGGACTTCCAGTTTTTGTGTACTTTAGGGAAGGGAGTTTAGGGACACCTGTGATATATCAACTCCTGTAGTTTCATCATTATAGACAACTAAAGTAATTTGCTCTTATGAATACCTCTGGAGAGTCAGTGTCTGCTGCTCTGAATTAAATACCTTGAGCTAAGCAAACAGAAGGACGACCCTGATTTAAAACTTGACTCAACTCTGAACCTGTAGGTTCAGGTCTCACTTCATTTTATCAAGGTATATTTGTATTTAATCTTTGTGTATTCAGTATATCTTTCTTCTGGTTTTCAGACATAGAAACCTGTGTGTATTTTTAAATTGTAATCCACAGCTAGATGTTGTGAAAACCAACTTGGCATAAAATCATTCTTGTGATGTCTGAGCTTTACTGAGGCAAAGCATAAGCACAGCATAGCTGGCCTTCTGCCGTAGGAAAAAAAATAGAATTAACATCTTTTCACATTATGACCTTTGGACCACTTTTTAATAAATGTGTAAAAACAAAGTATAACACTCTAGAGGACTGACTTTTGATTGCAGGCATAAACATTTGTAACTGGAAACTTTTTCACCATAAGGATATTTCATTGGCACACCAGCCAGTTGCCTTCCCTTTGTATCAGTGTAAATAGATTAAATTTCTTTGAATTGGCCTTTTTTCTTAGTCAGCATTGTTCTGTAGAGTTCATCTTTTCCTTCATTTTCCAAAGACATTTCTTAGAGCCAAGATGTTGTAAAGGACTCAGGCACTTCTCTTATTAAAGTCATGGGTGCTCCCAGATTTTCCTTGACAGTTAATAGTTTCCACTTTGTATTTAGCCCCATTTACAGTATATCACTGTTGCAGGAACGTTGATATCCATACTTATCCATACCAAGGATACTCATGCCATGTCCCTTGATTCTTCTGTGCTGTGTTTTTCTTCTTTCTTCTGATATTCTTCTCTAAAGAGAATTCCAGTGGTTGTTGGATTGGTTTTATTTGCCCTCAAGCTGGTATTCTAGTGTCCAGCTTAGCTGTATTGTTAACTTATTCTTTATGGCCTTCTCATACTGTCACCTAGATTGTTAAGAATCCATCTACTTTATCCTATAACTCTAAAGCAGATCTACTAGGTGAGGGTATTTTATCAAAAAGTCAGACTCTGAGGGAGCAGAGGAGCAATTTCATCACTTGTAATTTAATAATTTTTACATCAGTATGAATCTTGAGTGCATGAAAGACTCCAAATCCTAGTTCCAGGATATTGCCTATTTCAGGCTAGATTACATGTCTTGAAGTGCTCTGAAAGACCTTTTTTCTCCCCAGACAAAATCTATGTTGTCATCAAATGTACACATGAATGAGCTGTCAGTAAAAGGCAGTCTCTGCCCAAATCCAAAGCCTAGCTGTTACTCCTCCATGCCCTGAAAAAACCCTGCAGACTGCTGTTTTCCATGTTGGAGTCAGTGTGCATCCTAGATCAAAGAAGTGCAAGAGTCATTCTGTCCCAAACATAAGCCCAGACTTGAACTGACACTGGAGAGACCACTTCCATGAAGCTGGTGAACTTCTCCATCTGTTCCAGAGCCTGGCTGAGTGGCTGTGTGGGACTGGGTCAGGTTCCTTGGAGAGCCTGGTGGTTCCTTGCCATGGGGAGGCTTCAGCAGGTGCAGACACTGATGTGCCCCTTGGAGCACAGCAGAAGTGTTGCCTTCTGTGTCGGGAGGTGTGTTGCCAATGCATGCTAATTGCTTGCAGACAGCCTCTGAGGTGACTGTTTATTAAATGGTGTAAGTTAGATCCATACAGTGTCAAAAAAGCCTCTTTTTGCATTTTAGTCCTCAGTGCTTGTTCATTGTCAGCTTGCATTGTATTCCTGTCTTCAGTGGGATGAATGAATAATTTCTAATCTGTGTATTTGGACCAAGAAATTTAAATTTGAACTTCACTCTAAGCTTACGGTATTTTAAATTCCTTCCACTCTACGTTTGGCCTCAACTGCACAACATATTTACTGAGACAAAAAAACAAAAAGGATGATAATTTTCACTGGAGCACACCTGCAATAATGGCTCACAGCATTTAATTTTTCCCTTGGTTTCCTAGTAAACTTTGTTTTGACACCTGCAAACAACCTTTTCCAAATCAAAGTGATTTTTTTTTTTCTTTCCATGTCATTCTGCCACCCAGGTTGAGCTGACAAAGTCCAACTAAGAAACAGAGCAATTATAAACACAGTTTCCTCTGGTGTTTGTGCTGTTTTTAGCTTTGCTGCTCTCCCAAGGAGAAACCTCTGCCTAATGTTTCCAGCTCAGTATGCAAAATTAATAAAACCTGACAATTAGACTGAGCAACATAAAATACAAGTAAGGGATCCTTTCTGATGTGATTGGACTTGAGGATATTAAATTGGCTCCTTATCCTTAAACTTTTTTTTTGTTTTACACAGTGATCATAAAATGTGTATCTGGAATGATAAACAATAATTGGCTTTAGGCAGCCTTTTCTCACAGAGACAAACAGTTGTTATTGCTGTACTTTTTTCAATGAATACATTTGTAAGCTGGAACTTAGCTAGGCTGCCCTGAAAAGAGGCACACTTTTGTGAGAAACATAAAAGAGATCAGATTTATAAGTGGGCATGTAGACTGGGGAAAAGTCTTTTTTATATTAAAAAGTATTGTCTGTGCTCATACAATGCCAAGAAATATCTAGCCAGGAAAAATGCAGTCTGAAGTTAATGTTGTAACATTCTGTAGAAAACAATGGGTTTAGCATAGATGTAAATAAGATAGTTGGTTTGGGGATTAATAGTCCTTATTCCTGCAAGGTTGTCTAATACTACTTGGGTTCACTTTTGGATTTCATTCACCACTCTGTTTGGAATTATTATATTTATTGTATTTTATTATTTATTATAATCATTGGTAAGTTGCTCCAGTGGGAAGGAAAAGGAAGATATTTTACCAGATGTTTTTCTTAGAGAAAGAAATACTGAAAAATTATCCCAAAGCTTCCATTATTCCAATTAGCTAATTTTACTCTTGGCATGTCTTCTCATAGCAGGAGATAAATGCAAGTATGAATTGCCTTTAAGAAATTGCTGTGTAATTTCTTTGAAAAAGAAGTTGACATCCTAATTTATTGACCTAATACCTGTTTGAACAAAGGCTATAAAAGACTGCAGAAGAATCTTCGGAGTATTTTTTAAGATTAAGTGGGATCCTTAATGAAGTCAACATCCCTTGCCCTTGGCCCGTATTTCTATTCACTTCAGCAGTCACTAGATGCGTCCCATGATGATAAGCACTTGCGGTAACAACAGCTGTGCTATAATCTTATGAGTAGTATTTTACTAAAGGAATATGTTCAGCTGACTGTGGACCTGTCCTAAGCATTTTGGAGATGCTTATCAGTGCCTCTGCATTCCCAGAGACTCACTGCATTAATCAGGTACCTTTGCTTCCATTTTACTTGTATGTTTGCTGCAGCCAAGACTGTTCAGAATCTGGAAAAATGGTTGGTTCCTCTTCAAATAAAAGTTGTGGGGTTTTATGCAGCCCATAGGATTTGATTACATAGTATAAGAAGTGCCCTATCATGTTCATGTCACAAGTCTGCTAGCAGAGCTTTGTCTGACCAACAGAACTTGGATTATCCTGAAGGCAGAACACCTATGTCTTTCGTACTTTGGTCTTTGTAACTGAGTTTTTATTGATTTTGTTCACTTCAGTGTGCCTTCAACACTCTTCTGCAAAGCCTAAAGCAGTTACAAAGTGTGTAGTAAAACCCAACCAACAAGAACAAAAATAACAAAAATATCCAGAAATATTTTATGAGCACTTGCATCACATATTTAGAAGCACTGACCCATATCTATTCAGAAAAGCATAAACATTTATTTGAGAAAATTACTGTAGAAAGCGAAGAAAAATATGAAATGTTTGGTAAAGCTTGAGTCAAAAAACAAATTGCTAACCTCTAGCCACATGTGTGCTTGAAAATAAGTGCCAAGGCCAAATAAACAGACATGAAACTACTATCATCTGGCATAATCAGCTTGAATTTAATTGTGAGTCAGCAGATCCACAGTTAACATTAACATTAAGATTGGTAAGTAAATGGAGACAGAAAGTCTGATTAATAGTTGCCTTATTTTGTCTCAATGTACTTGTTACACACTAACATAGAGTTGTGGCTGCTGTTTAAGATAGTAAGAAAAGTCCTGTTTGAGTTATCCATAGTCTTTTTTTGAAGTAACTATCTGATTTTAAAAAGAGCTTGGAATTTATTTTGCCTAAGTGTTATGTAATTGTGTTTTTTCTTGGTGTCCCTAAAAATAGATTTTTCAATATTTTGCCTTCATAAAATATAATGATGAACTGGTACAATGTTAGGAATAATATACTACATAATGTCATTTATTAATATAAGTTTAATAGCTGCCGGTGATCCTAACATGCTTATTTTTTGGCTACTGGAACTCCATCTGTTATGATACTCTAGACCTAAATGAAAGATTATATTGGAAATTACTGAGTGAGTCTTTTTACATATGGGAGGTGCTTGGAATCTTTAGATACTTAGCTTGTAGGTTTTTTTAATAAGACAGTTTTCATTGAGGGAAGGTAGTTTTTTTCAGTAATATGAAAAATACAGTTTCCCCCCCCTGTTTTATTCTTCTGGTATTTGGTTTTCTTACTAAGCTTGGTTTTGCTTCTGAGGGGTGGGCTGATGATTTACCATAATCTGTGTACCCTCAATCTGTTAATGTGCACGCTGCAATTTGGCCAATATTCTCTTTTCTTCTTTAAAAACAAAGAAAAAAAGAGGTGGCTTTTAACTTATGCATGTGTTTAGAGACTGTTTTAATTCTGCAGCTAAAGGTGATACCTCTATGGCTCCTACACTACTTACAGTTTTTTTTTCTTCCAACCTCTGTGCTGAATTTTTGTGTATATTGAAAAGGAAGCCTACTGTCAAATCTTTATTTCCTGTTTATTCTACTGAGTCTGAGAGCTTTTAAGTAAAGCAGCTCTAAGTGCCTGGAGAGGTTGTGTGTACACAAACTATATATGTTAAAAATTTCCAAAGGGTGCAGGAATGGGAGGGTCAGGAAGACCCTTTTAGGTGCTGCATATTACAGTGCTATGGCATTGAAAATTGTGTTGAAAATTTTTGTGATATTAAAGGTAAATTTTGAGAAGATGGAAATCTGCACTTTCTCCAAGACCTCTGTCATGTTATACTGCTTTTGTAAACCTGTGCCAAACCAGATCCTTCTCAGCTGTCTTGTCAGAGCTGACAACTTGCTTTAGGTATACTTCTAAGATGCTGTTATCATGTTTGAGGTCAGCTTATATGTTCAAACCAGTATGTGTTTATTGGCCCAACTTCTACTCTTGTATGTTTGGTTTTAATTAACGTTTTGTCATATGCTCAAAGATCTGTAGGCATCAGCTATGGTTATTTTTTTTTAATTTTTTTCTCAAGAGAGATGTCAGTGTGGTGCTGGTGCACAGACCTAAGAGCTGCTGTGTGTCCTCCATAATGCAAGTTAGCCCTTCAGTGCACAGGTTGCGAAAGCCTTCTCTTCAGAAGAGTTGACAAAATGAGCTCTCTGAGGCACTTGAAAGATTCCAGTATCTTTTTCTCTGAAACAAGGACATAAAAAGCAGCTGGGAATAAAATATAGCTGAACAGATGAGATTCGCAATCTGTTTTCTCCTAAGTAAAAATAAAGATTACTGTTCATTTTGAGACTATATGATGCAATAAGAGTTCACTTGCAGTGTAACTATAGCTTATGCTTCAGAAGAGTTACAAAGACAAGAATACTGCAGTTACCTCCGTTGCCAGCTTTATTCCAAGAGGTGTCAACGGAAAGAGCAGATGTGTGTGCTATGATATTCTTTAGATTCTTTTTAGTGATTCTAAAGATTTTCTTATATAGTAGACCTTATGTCATTAAATATATATAGATTAGTAATTCTCAAATGAGAACACAAATCGACCCTTTAAAAATTGTACTAAAAACATCAACAAAAAATTCTAGTAAGTATAAAATTTTAAACTGTTTTACTAAGCTAACAATGTGTTAGGCTTAGCAGATGTCTTCTTTCCAGTTTTTGTAAACATTTACAGTTCTAGCAAGGTAGGTGAACACTGAACATTAGTGAGTTTTCAGTACTTAGAGGCATAAATGATTTGTGATTCCTGTAAATATCTTTATATGCCAAGAAATGCTGCCAAGTGAACACTGGTCAGCTATGTAGAAACACCTTGTATGAAAACAGACTGCTTTAAAGATGTTGGTTGGTTGTTTTTTTTTTTCTTGTATGACCTGTGTTAACTAAATCATTTCTTCCTTGGCACGGAATACTGTGTCTTTGACACCTGTCTTAAGTTTACCTTTTATAGCTGTAAGGTGATTCTCATTTTGTGAAGTCTCAAACTGTTCTTCACTTTCAGGAGTCATCCCTAAAATAATTAAATTTAGGTCAAGCCTTTCCATCAGCTTTGGCTGCTGTTAAGTCCATGTTGCTTCTTGCTCCCTGGCTCTTTCCAGATCTGTGTTTCCCACAAGAGAATGGTCTAAGAAGCTGGATTCCTTGGCAGCAAGTGAGCACACTCACTTTCTCACTGCAGAACTTGGGAATCCCAATGTGCCAGCAAATTAATGTTTTTTAAGAGGCAAAGGTCAATATTTTCCAAATAACCTTTGTTTATAAAGGTGTGTTGATAAAGCTTTTATACAGTTTTAAATACTATGTTTTTGTGGTTGCAGAAAGAACACCAATAAGTAACACTGCAGGAGTTAAGAAAATTCTGGAGATCAGATGACTTCAGAGAAGTAAATCATGGAACATATGCACTTAGTTTTGAGAAAGTGTGATTCATAACTTCTAGCTGCAAATTTTCCATTTGTTCACCATTTTGCTGTTCTAGGTTTGATTCAGAAACTAGGCCTTGAGCAAGAATCTAACTTGAAAAGTCTCTGGATTGTAAAAAATGATGGTATTATGTATATATGAAAGTTAAATATTTTAGTCTCTATCTGCAGCAAATACCACCCAGAAATATCTAAAATGACAGCAAACAGCTTTATTTTTCTAGTGAACCATAAAAATGACTAAACAGCAGAGCAGTAAACATTATGATTTGCAGTTAGGTATTGTGATATTAAGTGGAGAACATGGCAATAACTTTTCAGGATGTCTAGCTTATCTATCAAATGTACACTTCTATACACTTCCATACACTTTTATATAATTTATTGCTTTAATATTATTCTGCTAGATAGTTCAAATCATACTGTGATGAAATTCCTTTCAAGGAAATTCTGACAGTTAAATGAAGAACACTGTACATTACTTAATGATACGTTTCTTTAACTTAAACTGAACTTTATATTTTGCTAGCTAGGAGAATAATTTTGGTCAGAAAAAACAGATTGTATATTTTTGAACTACACACATGCTCAAGGGCAAAGGCAAAATTATTTGATCTTTGTTTTGAAAGTGCGTATTACAAACAACAGCAAAGAGTTTGTGTGGGGAGTGAGATTCACAGGGCAATATTGTAATTCAAAAGATCTTGGTGCATAATCACTGGCCTAGATGCTTACTGCATGATTGATGACTCTGAGTTCATAGAAACATGGTTAGCATTCCTCAAAGTCCATTTACAATGCTATGAAAGAATGAATGATGCAAAAAAATCAAATAACATTTGTTGCACTTGAATGAAATGGGGGTGTGGGAAGAGCAGTAGCGAGTCTGGGCTTACTTTCAACCATTCTTTGTGTCATTTTCTCAAGCCTTTCTACTCTTGCAATCTGTCTCTAGCTGTCATAAAAACCTAAAATAAAATGGCACCTTTCTTCACTATATTAATCTATCAAATGTTACACTGAAATCTGTTTGTTTAAATGAATGTTTTAATGAAGTTATTTTTGAAGTTATATTGATGAAATTAGATTAGAGAGACCATTTTTTTGGAATAAAGCAGATTGCTAAGGCAACAGAGGAGTGTAACAAAGTGAGGTTTTCTGATTGAAGGAATAAAAACATTGTATAAAAATCACAGTTCTTTTTCTAATGAACACTCGAGTGAAAACAGAAAAGTATGTTGCATGTTCTCTCCTAGTTCAATTGTAGTTCTTTCAAGTGGCAACAGAGAAACGTGGAACATCATCTTCATCTCTTCTTCCAAAAGGAGAGCCCTTCATGGCTTACCCAGAAGCTCCAGCATGTGTAGAGCACACAGGGTCATCCATCTCTCTGTTTATCTAGATTGAAAGACTGCATTCTGAAAATCCTGGAGACATGAAACTGCTGAGGTCCTCTCACCATTTCTCATTTCTTTAAGGCTGTTTGCCGTTTTCACTTCCTGGGCTAGAAGTTGGAAGGGTGCAGTTTGGCAAGATGAGAAACAGGAAAGACAGATCTATCCACTCTGCAAAGTTCATGACAGGTTTTTCTCAAGTGTTTGATGGTTTGAGTTGGTTTTTCTTGTTCTGTATGAGTTCTTCCACCGTCTGTGCAATTTCCATTAATAGTTGTGAGTGATCTGTGTGTCTAATTCTTCATGCAGAGTGTTGAAAATCTACCCTAAAGCTATGAAAAAATAATGGAAGAAGCATGTATAATTGAAAATAGTCTTAATCACTGAAATATTGAAATTCCACATGGCTTGGAAGACTTGCAAGATTTCTTGTTTTAGAAAAGTTGAATTGAAAAGTGGTGTCATTTTCTTTAAATACATTCTTTAGAATAAAACATCCATTCCCAGCACCAGCAGCAAGCTTCTAAACATGTTCAAGATGACATGATTGATAACAAGGATGCTTTTCTCAAGATGTTTCTAATTTCGTATCTCTTTTTCGAGAATGTTAAACTTCCAGCATGATATATGATATAATAACAAATATTTAAACCAAAGATTAATGTTTTTCTTAAGACCAAGCACTAACTGGAACTGAATGGAAATCTGAAAGCTAGTTGCTGACTTCAGAATGTGGGTAAATTCTAGGAGCTACTACCTGAGTATGAATTATTTCCCACTTAATAATGCAATGGTAGACACATTTCCAACTTAAAGGAACTTATCCACTTAAGTAAAGGACTTTCCAGTTTTACTATTTCAGCACGTAATTTCAGGTCTTCATGGATTTGTTGACTTTGAATAGATATGGTAGTCCATGTAGTTGTCACCTCATCTGAGTAAGATACCTTTCTTTTGTGTGGATGCTGGTCAAATCCAGATGGTATCAGAAAATAGAATCAAATAAAAATATTCTGTCTCTATCTCCAAACTTAAAAATTAAGTAAAAAATGTTGGCTTTTGTGGCTTCTTGGTAAGTCTTCTGTGCTTCCAGTTTTGAAACTTTTAATGGCCATCACCTGATTTGAGACGAGATTATTCCTCCAATTCCAAACTTCCTGTCATTACATATGAGATGGCTAATATTAATTGTGTTTTCTAGGTCACGAATGGTCCATTTCTGTGTGTAGAGAACCTGTAGCCAGGAAGTGTGTTAGATTTGTCAAGCAAAGAAGCAATGCCATGGCCTCTTGAGAGAAAGGATACCCTAGAGCATCTTTGTCTGGCTTTGGGAACCAACCAAAGAAGTCTCATTTTGTAATCTGCAGTCAGAATCCTCTTGAAGTAGGACGTGTATGTTTGATCTTTTCATAAAGGAGTCTGAATCAGACCAACTCCCAGGGCTCTTGGCTGTTTCCACCTAAGAGTCAGTTTTTTTGTTTTCCATCTGAAAAAGGACAATCTGTCAGAGTTGCAGCAGATACACATCTTTGAAGGTCAATGTCATTTCTCATCTAGTCCTTGCCAGCTGGCAATCTCCACCTGTAAATCTCTGAATTAACATCATGGTTTTAAAACAATTAAATTTCAGGAACAATATGTGGCTGATTAACAACAGTGGAGCATGGTATGGGAAAGGACTATCTGCTCAATTTTAATTTAAAATGTGTCAAACTACATGACGTGGTGTTATATTACTGTATATCAATGCCAGACAATGACATTACTGTAAATAGTATTAACTGGCTGGCTTAGGG
>NW_009970717.1:2316432-2377189 GCF_000747805.2 Chaetura pelagica
GGAAAGAACAAGAAAATTTACAGTTGATGTATCAAATTATAGCTTAGATTCCAGCTTTAAATTATACTCTTGTCAGAAAACATGGCTAAATAAGGAGAGCAAAACACTTGTTAGTTTGATATAAAATGGAAGCAGTATCCTGGATATTTAGCAAGTGCCACTTCGTGTCATTCTCTGAAAGCTTCCTATTAACACCTAGTAAAGACTTTTTATAGTACCTCTAGACTTCTTGACTGGTTTTCAGGAAGAGGATTAAAAACCTTTTGGATCAATCAGAAACCAAATTCCTTGCAGTTTCTCAATTCAGTCAAATAAATATCTTCAAGGGGAAGAAACTGTTAAACTCTCTGTGCAAGTCATATGCAGAACTGGATGGAGGAACAAGTCAGCTAGTGCTCTGACAATTAGGAACAGGGCCAAGTGTGTTATTTCTATATGGTTCACATACCAGGCTATATATGGAAACAGGCTTCAGTCTACTGAAGTACAATCTACTGGGTTCAGGGTTCTACAGAAATTTTTTTTTTAAGTATCTGTATTTTTCCATTCCTCCTTGCCATTAATTGAGAGTATTATCTTCCTCCTAGTGAAGCCTATAAACAAAATGAAAAATCTGACTAGAAAAAAACCAAGCCAGTCTCTTGGAAAAAAAACACAACAAAACCAACAAAAAACCCAAAATCCAACAGCAACAAAACCCCACCAAAACATAAACCCAACCAAAAAAAAATACACCACAAAGAAAAAAACCTTCTATATTTATAAAGTTGGCCTGTAGAAAGGTATTAATAATATAATAATATGCATTAATAGAGAGCTTTATAGAAATGCAAAAAAACCCCTTGACTACCCATGTGACTTAGACTAGTAAGTGTCAAAAAAGGAAATACAGAACTAGGAGAAACACCATCTGACAGTGTCCCTTTGTAAAGGTGAAATTCTAGTAATGGATTCTCACATGAAACACAACTATGATCACTTTTAAACTTGAGTCATTCAAGTTAAGGTAAAATTCAGATTCAATTGTAACTTTCTAGGGAATGCATCTGGAGATTCTTATTAATTTGTCCTTTCTCTCAGGAAAAGATTCTCTTTTAAGTCCATCTTTACTCTGCAGTAGGTCTTCTCAAATGTAGCTCATGGACATGACTCTCAGGCTTTTCGCCTTGAACCACCTCAAAAAATTCCCCCCTATCCTTGTTTTGTTGTTATATTTACATTCCACTGATTTATCTCCTCTGGGCAGTATAATTTTTTGCTACTCACTACTTCAAATCTGATGGCCTCAGATCCTTAGCTTGTGTAGCTTAGATTAGCTCTCCTCTGGCTAGGAGTAAATCCATGGGACTGCTGGTGATTTAAACCAGCTCCGGATCTGTCCAAGTGCTTTTGATCATTTTTATACCACCTCTCCAAGTAATCAGTGGCATATCTGTACTGTACTGAACTGTGGACTGAGTTGCAGCCTTATAAAAAATTCTGGTTTTGTTTATGTTGATTGAATTTTGTTTAAAGTGCGAGTCACGCTTGTTTATCTAGGGGCACAATTTGAACTTACCTCGCCTGAATACAGAAGAATAATAATCCCTTGAACAGAAGGATACATCTATGTGTCATTTTTAGATGTTGGCTCTCAGGAATTTGTTACTATTCTCTTAGAATCCACTTAGCCAAAGAAGAGAATTATTAAAAAGTAGATTTAAAAAAATGGAAGATGGATTCACAAAGGGAAGAAAGCTAAGAGTTAAATGTTTTTTAATTGCTGCCAGATTGCATCTAGTTTTCAACTGTTTTCTGGGGGTGGATACTCAGATTTCCCATCTCCAGCTGGATTTGGGTTTCCAAATCTCTGTCAAACTAAGCCCGTTTCCTTGGTAACTATCTCACTCTCCCACCTATGTATAAGGACAATTACTTCTTTCTGCTAATTGCTGATGGTGGAGCCAAAAAAGAAGGAATAAGGTCAGTGTACTGCACAAGAACCCTCCCCACAAATTCCAAGTGGTTGGGTCTCTCTGGGTTGTGCAATGATGGGTGGGGAAAAAACCACTGCATACAGCATGCTTTCTTCCACACTAGATAGTTTTTCTTCATCTGGGTGTGGTTTTACATATTAACAGTTGCAATGACAGATGAAAAATGTGTCTTACATATGTGGATGCTCAGTAAGTTTGGGTTTGTTTGGGTTTTTTTTTGCTTTCTCAATACATTTTCCTTTCTGTGATTGTGCTTGACTAATCCTTAAATCTTACTTAGAGTGAGTGTTGGTTTGAGATTCGTGGCCAAGTTCAAGATCATTGGAAAGTGTGACAATGAGATGAAAATTCTAACTTAGAACTAATCATATTTTTCTTCTTTGTTGTGCTAAAAAATAAGGATTTATCAAGGTTTTGAGAGTCGTCCCTCAAGATTTTTCCATGTTTTTGCTTTATATTTCAGGCAAAATTGAGGTCACTGGAATTTGTCCATCACAGCAGAAATTACTATTTTAATTCTTCTGTGCTGTAGGGAATTTAGGATTTTGCTATGAAGACCTTCTTTATCTCTGCTGTTGAAGTTCTCGTTTAATCGAAGTATTTGTCATATACAGTGATATATATGATACACACTCTCAATGAATGGCTTTTTAATCAGTCTGAGAATTCAGCCCCCTTATACAGCCTCTTTCCTTAGTTTATATTACATAAAGGAGCTGACACTTCAGTTGTAATTTTTATAAAATACTAATAGACTGATCAAACGCGAGGAAGGCTAAAAACTAATTCCTTCCTTCCTTATCCCAATTATTCATCTTACAACAAAATGGTTTGCTTATTTACTGAATTGATTTTCTATTTTTAAAATATAAGACCATGGTAACTATTTCTGGTAGCATTACAGATGCTGCATCAATTATTTATTTTAATTGCTTCCTCCACCCATTAGTCCATCTCTTTTCACGTAGGTCCATATAGGGACAGTTTTCATACAGAGGTAAGATGGAAAGTCAGCTTCCACTCATACAAAATTGTAATTTCCATTAGTTTTTTAGACTGTATCTAAGAGCTTGTGTCTGGGCCAATGATGATGGAGTCGTACTCTGTGGGAGTTTTGGTTTAGTCTACTGTGGAGAAACATTGTCTCATTAGGTTTATATGTAGCTTATAATCGTTAATAAGATTGGTCACTGGAGGTTGGATCTTCAAATATCAGCCTTAAAACTTGCAACTCTGTTTTTCTAAGGTGATCTAAGTGTTAGATCTATAGGCTGAGACAACCTATAATTCAAAGAACCATACAGAGAGCAAACAGGAGACTAATGATACCTCTAGTGAGAGCATAATGTTTACTTTGACTTTTATAAAGAGGTAATTTGCAAGACTGGAGATAATCCCAGTATACTTTATAATTTAAATGTCACTCAGAATGTATGCTGACATGCAACTGATTAACAGCAAACTTTGGTGGCAATTTAATTAGTATTTAATCCAGAGGCTCTATTAAGATGTGATGTGATAAAAATACCTTTTTTTTTTTTTTTTTTTTCAGTAGTCACTCAATAAAATGCACAAACCATCTTCTGAGTTTCGCATATTTAAAAGCCTAATAACCACGTCTCACTTATATGAAAGTTGGCACACAAACAAGAAACTCCCAAGATACAGTTTGGATTATGGTGAAGTGCTTATGATAAAAGAGCAATTGTATATTTTTAAAAGAAAAAATAATCCCCCCCAAAATGACTTAGATGAGTTTGTTGATTTTAGCATCTTTTGTCTGCTGTTTATTTAATTATTATTTAATCCAGAGGCTCTATTAAGATGTGATGTGTTAAAAAAACCTTTTTTTTTTTTTTTTTTTTTTCCAGTAGTCACTCAATTAAAATGCACAAACCATCTTCTGAGTTTCGCATATTTAAAAGCCTAATAACCACGTCTCACTTATATGAAAGTTGGCACACAAACAAGAAACTCCCAAGATACAGTTTGGATTATGGTGAAGTGCTTATGATAAAAGAGCAATTGTATATTTTTAAAAGAAAAAATAATCCCCCCCAAAATGACTTAGATGAGTTTGTTGATTTTAGCATCTTTTGTCTGCTGTTTATATTCCTTACTCTTCCCTTATTTTGCGAAATGCTCTGAGTGTAGTTTTTGGACTGTCATTTCTCTTTCACCACCTCTTTGTTTCTTTTCTGAAATCAATTACTTAAAAGAATGAGACTTTAAAAAATATTTTTGTACTCCTAGATGGAATTCTGTATAAATAATTTATCTTCTTGTCGTGGTTTTCTGTTCTTTTTTCATCATCCTCCCATCTACGTCTTTCTTATTTGAGGCCATAATGATATTCACTTTTGCAGTTAAGTTATTTTGCTGCAAGCTCTCTGTTAGAACAGTTGTGCCTTTATGGTGAGAATATTAATGCAGAGTTCTTGTGACAATGGCAACTATTCAACAAAAAAGAGCCCAAAATTTATCTGGGGAGGAGGAAAGCCATGGGCTGTAGGCAATAGAGCTGTATCTTATTAAAGTCTGCGTGTGCCTTTCTTTGAATTATTTAAGGATTTATTTGTGTCTCTTTATTATTCAGTGGAACCCCATGTTGCTGTTACAATGTCTTACATCATCAGATGTGTGTGTTTTCTCACTAACTAGATTTAAAGAAAAAGCACTCTACCCTTTCCACTTTTTATCTAGCATCCTTACAGCCAAGGAAGATGTGGCTTTCAAAATCCCAGATTTTGTCAGGTTTTCCTGTTCAGGTCCTCCCTGATGTGTTTCAGAAATCTTTGCTCACACATCAGGAACAATGTTGACAATGACCAATGAATAAAACAGCCTATGTATAACTGAAACAAAAAAAAGGAAAGTTATCATAAGTCTACTTGCATCAAACCAAGAGAAGTGCCACTCATTTGTCCTATATGCAAATTACTAATCTTTGCAAATTATGTCTTGAAACTAAGCAATGGTAGTGGGTTTTTAATACCTGCAAAGCTTTATTTTAAGTGGTGGATAACAGAGTGGTTAGTTGTAGCAGGCATGATTGTCCATCATCGGGAATAAAAATTTTAGTACCGGAACTGAAAAATTGCTTGTGAAGATATTGGCTCATTTTGTGTCACATATTCATAGACAGGACTTCCATGTATCATTGTTTCCCAGAGCAGCTGTTTAGACATGAATAGACAGCATCAAATCAGAAGGGGGGAACGTAAATGACAGAATTTCTGTTTTGTAGTCTTAGGCATGGTTTGGTGTTGCAGGCGTGTTTTTATTATTGATTGCCATTGTAATCAATGTGGCTATAATACCTTTCAGAGATCAGGAGCTGCTCTGAAACTGGATTTATTTATTCATCTTGACTTTTATTTCTAACACTGTGGCATATATCTTTTACCTCTGTAAATCTAATAATGTGCTAAGGCTACACTCTTGGATGATGTAAATCAAGACAGGTTCACTTAAGACCAAGTCAGCACACAAGCTAAGAATTCATTCTACAAGTGTTCATAAAAGTACTGAGGAGTGGGCCACAGCCTCCATTTACAATTTCATCTTAGAGGGGGAAGAAGTTCCCATAGTTACCTTGTTCCAAACTCAGTTCCTTCTTGTCATTTAACATAGCAATCTCTGTGTTGCTCTGCTTAATATTTTAGTTTCTCTCTTTGCAGTATTACTCAGATTTTGCAAACTTTCTTCTGAACCTTTCTGGCTCACTTTCAGTGTGAAAGTCAGCCTACTCTTGCTAAATGTCAGCAGTATAACTACCCACACTAGAGCTCAACACTCCCCCCCAACCCCCCCAGCCCTGTCTGTCTCCTTTTTCCATGTGGCAAACGACAAGTTTTCAGGGAAATCACAGCAGGTGCTTGTGCTCTTGTGTGTCTCAGTGAGCTTCCAGGACCTCATAATAATGAATGAAGGTTGTATTTTCCTAGAATACCCTCTTCACCCAATTTCCAATATAAACTAAGCCAAGGGACTGACATCATCTGACAGAACATTACTCCTGTCAGGTTTTTAACCTTATTGTTCAACATAACTAAGGCAAAACCTTGACCTGGAGTCTGAGCATTTTCCACTAAAATGCCTGAGCTCTCTGTGAGATTTGCTTCTCAAATGAGTTCCATGTTTTACTATATGTATTACGGAATAATATGTCTTCATTCTTTGTGGGAAAGAATGTCCTCAACCTTTATTTTAAACTCTGTCCCCATACCTATTTTTTTTTACCCCCATACCTTTTTCCTTCTGCTTTTCCTCCCTCTCCTCTCTGCTTGTGTATAGTCGTTTGAACAGCTTCCAGCTAAAAGCAGGATTGTCAAATGTGAAGTGAATGTCTTTTGCCTGAGTGAAACACATCTAGGCTCCGGGAGGAAACAATCTCATTGTTGTGGCTTTGTGTTTGCTAGTGGCTGATTGATGGGCTCTCACCTCTGCAAGAGGCAGCACCTGGCACAGTGCTCGGAGGAGCCCAGCAGGAGAGCATCCTTGGGGGTGCCCACACTCTTCTGCAGTGGTTCGGGCCAGCTTTCCCGTACTACAGAGGAGGAATGTCATTATACAAAGGGAAAAACGGTGAAGCTCCCTGTTGTCATACTGCCCCACTTTGTGGCATAGCTGCAGGAGGGACTAACCTGAGACAGCTTTAAATGAAAATGCCTGGCATTCAGTACCATAGTAACTGCAGGACTACTGAGCAAAGCAGAGACTGGAAAGCCCATCTGGGATTTGAATGAAGCATGCAGCTAGACCGCTGCTTTTCATGATGCTTTTGAATAGATTTCAAAAATATCTGAACTTGATAGTAGAAGCTAACACAGAGCTGAGCCCTAGCTTTGACTGCAGCATTGTCATTCCATCTACAGCTTGATTTTTAAGAAGCAGCTGTTTTGCAGCCTCTGGATGTCATTTAAATAGGAGCTTAACATCTTATGTATCAGATTACCCTGTTGCTTTCTGTAACGTAGCAGTTGGAAGCATAAGGTACTGAAGGATCTGATTATCAAATGTACTAGAAAAATTTAAACTTGACCTGGACTTTCAGATGAGCAAACATAAAACTATAGAGAAGTTCAGTTTGCTTTGTCTTCGCTGCACGTACATGCATATTTTATGTGGATTATCCCAATAGCATAAATTTATTGTAGGAAATCTGCAGGAACAGTGGTCAGAAATCTCCTCCAAATTTGATTTTTTTTCTTCTTCTTGAGATTTATTGCACTGAGCAGATATTCAGAATTTGTCCAGTCATGTCATCAAGAAATTTTCTGTCATGAGAAGTACCCAAGATGATTATTCTAGAGGTCTCATCCTTTGATAGAATGTGCTGTTTGATTAAACACTTGATGGAGTTATTCCTTTCATGAAACAAAGAAATGTCTTGATCAGGTATTCAGACTTCAGATTTCATCCCTTATTACCATGCATGTGAGTATAAGGCATGCCATTTCTTCAAGAAGGGTTATAGTATTCATCATAGCTTGAGTTTATAAAAGGATTTCTGTTGAGTTGATCAGATACCTGTCTGACTTTGCTGACAGACTGAGTCAAGTATCTTTTCACTTGCAGATTGATTGGAATGTAAGATTAATTTAGTGTCTTACAAATCACTTTGCTACAAAACCTTTTACTTTACCTTTTTTTTTCCTTGAAAAAAACCCTTGCAGTCTTTTTAATATGATGCATAGTAGAAGTTAACCTAGATTACTTGCTGTCAATATCACTCTGAAGCATATATTATAGAATAAAATATACTTTCTTGTTAGTAGACAAGATTAGAGGAAAACCGCTGTTCTGTGATCCTATTATAGTTTTCATAGTTACATTAATTTTTAAGGGAGCTGACATTTTTTGGCTTTGGATAAGAAAGGGGAGCATCTGCCAAAAGTGTATGTATACAAGTGAGTCCTAAAGTTGTTCATGTAGTATTACTAGTATAGAACAGATGCAAGAGTGCTACTGTGCATTTTCTTTGAGGCTATATCTGATATACTTGAGATAATGAGTTTCTGTTGGACTGGCTGTAGACAGAATCGCAGTACTAGATTTAGAAGGCTGGCTCTTTAACACAACCAGAAGATGTCTTGTCTTGTGTGAGGTGTTAACACTGGAAATGGAAATAACTTAAAATGAAGACTGTACCTTCTAACTGGTGGTGTGTGGAACACCAGTATTTGGAATAAGTAAATGTATTTTTCCACTGGTTTGCATACCTGAAAAGTTCATTCATTGTGGAAGCTTCAGCTACCTGAACTGAGACAAGATTCTTTATGCTTATTTTTCCTGTAGCACCAGTAATTAGTATCTTCATTATTCATAGTGAATGAGATTTTCTGGTTTTGAGTAGTTTGTTCTAGTATCTGAAATTATTGTTTATACAAGACAAGGAATAAGGACATTTTGTTTGGATTTTTTTTTCTAGTTTTTGCATGCTCTAATTTGCTACTTTGTTTAAGTTCGTTGATTGTTTCTGCTAACACTTAAATCCTGTACAACCTCTAATAGGATC
Organism: Chaetura pelagica; assembly: GCF_000747805.2. Taxonomy (NCBI): domain Eukaryota; kingdom Metazoa; phylum Chordata; class Aves; order Apodiformes; family Apodidae; genus Chaetura; species Chaetura pelagica. The sequence continues at coordinate 2,324,929 of NW_009970717.1, forward strand.
TTAGCTATTTTAATAATATACATAACAGCTGTCAGTTACATTGTCTTATCAGCCTGTTAAGTTCTTCAGTGGTACTGGAAATGATTAGACTCAAAACTGATGGAATGAGAGTCTAAAACAGGAACCTGGGCTTTTAAAGTTCTGATATATTGGAACATTTTACCTGTTGAATAGGTTTAAAAAACACTGGCAAGGATAAATACATTCAGAATGGAATTCAAGATGTGTACAGGTTTTAATAAAAGCAATGATGAATAAAAATACTCCTAGCTGTGGAAGGTGAATGGAAGACTGAGTAGACCTCCCGTTTAGTTTGGGAGGCTCCTAAGTTATGCTCCTCTGCTTTGTTAAAGAAAAAGGGACTTAACATCTTCAAGATGAGTTAATTCTACTGTGGCCTCCAGCCACAAGAAAGTGCAGTCCTTGGCTGACAGAGAGCAAGCTTGGTCATGATTTCCTTCCTGGACAATGGACCATCAAGATCCTGTGCGAGGAAAGGGAATGGCTGCACTTCTGTCTCAGGACAGAAGCAGAGACTTAACATCAGTGGACTAGTTTCTCCTTCATTCCTCATCTTTAAGGCGATCAAGAGTGGACTTAGTGCAGCTGTAAACCACTGAAGGACTTTGTGGGGCTATGCTAACCCATAAGGAGTAAGTGTACTATTAGAGAAATTAAAATACTTTTACAAACCTATCAAACTTCTCTCTCACTTTTTAAAAATTAGATGCATCATTTCTGCCAGATGAATTCTGCTGAACAATGCTGGGATTATGAAGAAAAAGAAAACATTTCTTCAGGGAGGTGGAATGGTAAGTGTGCAGGATGCTGAGGAGCTCAGGTTAATATGCTGATCCTGACCCACTGAATTCTTTTGCCTGCAGAGGAAGAACTTTACATTTTGTAATGTTCTGATGGCAAAATAAACTACTCAAGAACTTAGCGACATATGTTGGACAGCTGCTCTGAGTCAGCCCAGCATGAGGGTGGAGCAGTCTGTGTGTACTCTCTGAGCAGCTATTATGTTGCTAGAGTCCAAAAACTGTAAAAAAGTTGGATGTTGGCTTTAGCTGAAAATTTTCTTTGCCTAAATTAGCCTTCCCAGATGCTACAGAATAATGTGGCAAAGATAAATAATGTACAGAAAGATGTTTCTAAAGGAACTTTGCAGAAATTACTTTCAAATGTGCGTATATAAATATATATATGAACTTAACCAAATATTTCCAGGCTCTTTCAGAGTTAAGTATTTTTGAGTTTTCTTGGAGAAACCTTCATTATGATTAATTATTGTCAAAGCCTTGATCTGGAGAGATAAATAGATATACAGTTGTATATTTGTACAACATCTGATTTTGCATAGTTTATAAGAACTTATTTCTGAACATCCCTATTTGAACTTACAATAACTCAGTCTCGCTCTTCCTTTTTAAATAGTCACCAGCTGTGTTATTTTCTTCCATTCATTCAGCTAATTTTTTCCATATTTAAATAGCTTGAGAGCTATGTTAAGGCTCCATTCTGTTCAAACTCAAATTAAAACTCTGATTTCGTCAGTGCCTGGCATTTCCGACTAGCACTTTAGTTACTAGCTCTGATCTTTTTACTAAAGAGTTTACATGACAGTTGCAATTTTAGAGGGAAAATAAAAATAAGCAAACAACCTTCGACCACAGATGTGGCTGTTTACAGCACAATGTGCTTGTCTTCCTCATGTTCATGACGTAGTCATGCACTTTTTCTTTGTGGGACATCAAGTTTTACTTAAACAGAAATAGCTCTCAGGGATCTTCACAAAACTGGATACTGTGTTTTTTTTCAAATGGAATATGATGACTCTGAACAACTGCTTTTCTTATCCAAGCTGGTTGAGAGAATGCAGGTAGATATATGTTTTGAATTCTCTTCCTCATGTCTCTTTATGATTGTTATCTAGGAACCAGAAATAAATATGATGCTCATAAAGTGTGGGAAAGCAGTTGCCTTTGACAGGCAAAAGGTCCAGTCCAGGTAATTTTCTTTGTTTCCAATAAGACCTGACTAAGATGCAAAGAGGCTAGTTTTGAATTTAGTTCAAGCTACTGATCCACAACATTTGCTACAAGGTATTCTGGAGCAGTTCTGAAGATTTCATGACCAATGTTCTTACTCCTGTCTCTCCCAGATGTCTGTTAAATCAGAATAGATTCTTTACGTTGCTTAGAGAAAATGAAGTGCTAACACAGAGCACAGGAAGAGAAGATTTATTTCAAGCACTTGTGCCTCTTTGTAAGACAAAGAAGTAGATTTAAGTTAAAACTGCCAATATGGATCATTCTGAAGATAAGCAACATTGAAACCAGCACTGTCAGCCTTTTGCAGACTTGTCCTTGGGCTTGTCTGAAGAGGTGGGAGAGTGGACAAATGGCTCAAAGATCCTTGCCTTGTTTCGTTTTTCAATTCTATAGATTTCTCCATGAAAGGAACGTACAGATAACCTCAGCTTCAGATTATTTGTCAGAAAGTTGTGGTCATTTTTGTGGAATGCGTCTCTGGAGGGGGCTATTTACAATGCTGATAACTCTTTCATCCATTCATACTCTTCGCCAAACTTTAGCTCAGTGTGCTGAGGTTCAGACTGGACTGAAGGGCATTCCTTTCACCTCACAGGTGAGGGGGACTCAGAGAGCATGCCTGGCCTAAGCTGGCTAAGTCATGTGTATTTCTGTTCTGTAAATATATACTTATCTAAAATGTTCTAAAAGAAACAGGTAATCTTGCACAGAAGCAAGCTTGACCACAGTGAATTGGAAAGGCCTTTAAATAGGTGAAATATAAGTCCAACAATATTCCTGGAAAACCTTTCTCAATTTACTCTGATTAAGTGTGGTTCATAACCAATCTATATGTAAGTTATGCTGCCAGGACCATTGCTATGGTTCCTGATGTTGCTTTAAAAGAATGATTTATGCTGTTGTACTGTTAGAGAGGATGCTACCCCAGACACAGTTTAGGTTCCTTACCTTCTTTTAAACCTGGATGACTGAGACTGCCTGCCTGCCTGTTTGTTCTAGATAGGTGTTGACCATGACTGTTCTCCTCAATCTTTATAATGTGTCCAGGCAGTATGACATATGTTAAAAAATAGAAGAAGTTTAAATTTCAGAACATAGAACCCTCTGAAGTGATTGAAGAAGGGGGGAGTAAAGAAAGAGCAATAGGAGATGTGATAATGAAACATAAGAAACTTGTTTCCCTTTCCCAGTTCTTATGCCTTTTGCTGTTGAAATTGTGCATTATATCGATATATAACATAGCCAATTGAGTCTATTAGATGAAGTGATGCTCTCAGCCAAGTTGATCTGATTGATCGCAGTCTCAGAATACAAGCAGTGACATTTGTTTTAACTAATAGAGGGCAGAAACAAGAGTGTATCACATCTGTGCATTTTATGATTTAAAGTTTTTATATGTCACTGCTCTTTTTATGATGTGCTTTTACTAGTAAGATGGACTAGTAAGGCACTAAAGAAGAGAAACTGTTTTGCATCTGCTTTTTGACTATCATCAGGCTTGATTGGCCCCTGAATCACAAGGAACAGACAATTCCTAGTACTGTATGTATTTTAATACCTCAACATTTTATTCCAAATTCTTCCTAACTGGATTATTATTTTTTGATGAGAAGCATTATGTGCATAAGCACTCTAGTGACTTGCCCTGGATCACAATGATTGCTGGCAACATAAGACTTGCTCTACACATCAAAGCTAATACAAATTTTGACTTTGCAATTGCAGGAAACAAGTTCTAAGTATTAAAAGTACTAAGCTCTTGCCTATCCAGGAGACAGTATAACAGCTTGTTTTATTCATAACACCAAAGGAAATTCTATGGATTTTAAATTGGATATTCATTTAGATTCTAGGGAGGGAATTGAATTGAGCAAGCTGAAAAAAAAAAAATCCAGTTGCTTGTCCCTAAATGCATTTTATTCTGGAAACTCTTCTTGAATTATTTTAGTTTTGGACTTCTCTCTCAATATGTTTCATTTGTATATGGGATTACACTCCTTCTCCCCCCAAAAATCCCCCTCTGATAAGCACTATAGTTTAATATGCAATTTTGGTAGTACCAGAAGGAAAGACTGGAACATATATGATCACAGTGTCTCCATTTCCTTGCTGTAATCCATCAGTTTATTATGTCAAGGTCAAAGCTAAAAAATTTAAACTCTTTGTTTTACAAAATGGAAAATGTCAGAGAATGTCAAGATTAGGAGCAGTGTTGACAGAATCAATGCTACAAAGCATCATTTATGAGAGCAGCAGAACATACAAATGCTGTAAAGTTCTTAGGTTTTAAGAGAGGAACATGTTCCTCCCCAACAGAGCAATATATGCTTACATTAATACCCTTACGAGGCAAGGTTTTATGCAGCTTAGTTTGCTAACAGCAAATAAATCCCTCTGATTTGGGTTTGTTTTGACTTCTCACTTTCTCTAGTACATTCTACCTTTCCTGTGTTAGTAGCTAGAGATACATTTAAGCAGTCTTCTATTCTTTGAACTTACTTTCTCTCAGAACTCAAGACAGTTCAAGAGACTTTTTCTTAGAACGCAGTAGTACTGTAAATGACAGCTACCCTTTGTCCATGTGTCCTTTTCCTTGGAGTGCTGCTGCAATGAACATAAAATAGCTATATATTTTGTGGATGATGCCTTATTATGTGCTTTCAGCTCCTTGATTGAATTAAAGACGTTTTCTATGTATTTTTTTGCAAAGCAATGAACTGAGATCAGTAAACAAAAAAGCAAATAGTAGAGGCTGCTCTTTGCATTCCATTAAGTACTTAAGACCATACCTAATTTTATTTGGAATTACAGTGAGAACTTAGCAAATTTCTAAATATCTTTCTCAATCAGTTAAATAAGTTAATAAATTGAAAACAAAGCAGGCAGAGGCAGCACAGTTTTAGACAGAAGACCTCATTCCTTGCCAGACCTGCTACCACAAAACCTGCAAAACACACACACAGTAAAGCAGATGTCTGAATTCTTAAACATATCTTTTTAAACATAACTGTCTGGCTGAAAGCTAGAAAAGTGGCATTAATCCCAGGAGAAATTTTTTTGCAGTGGGTTTTTTTCCCTTTAGAATTTCATCTTAATTTTATCATAATTGATTTGCTGAAACTCAGTGATTCATTCAACTTCCTCACAGCCATAATATGAGACTTATATAGTTAATAGTTAATGAGTTAAGCATTTCTTAGGCTCTGTGTTTCCAAGTTGAGACTTACTTTAGAAAAAGTACCTTCAGAAATACTTGCTAAATTTTTTTAGCAAGCAACTATTGTGACAGTCGAGTTAAAAACTATTCTCAAATCCTCTCTCATAGACTTAGATACTGATCTAATTCAAATTTCCACTTAGAGATTACAGTGGTCAAATTTGAATCTTACTTTTATGTTCTGAATAACATGAATTTGTAACTTCACTTCTGTGCGGTGGATGCGAGTGCTGTGTCGCACACCTGCCCTGTGTATTTCTCAAATGGGGTGTTGCAGTGTGTGAATGGGTGTGGGAAGCTCAAGTAGTTACAGACTCAAAATGTAGTTCAAGATATAATTTCAGGAATGGCACCAGTCGTGTGGGCTTTGTCAGAGGAGGATTATGAATGCTGTGTACTGCATCCTCAGCTTGGGAATTACCCTTTAGTCTGAATGGAACTTGGTCCCTAGCTATTAATACAGTAGAGGGAAATAAGAACAAAAGGAGAGGCTGCTTTTGCTGACATGAAAGCACCACGATCCTTTTTTCTATGAACTGCTGGTTCTGCTACTACTACCAAGCTCATAACTTTAGAGTCTTTTCTGTCCTTGTAAGCCATAATTCTGTGTCTTGGTCTCCACTTCCTATCTTTAGAGCTACTCCTTTGCTACTGGTGTTTGTTTTGCTTTTATATCTACCTATATTTTTTTGTCTTGCCCCGAGCAGATTTTTATTCTGAATGAGGTTGTAATCTCCCTTTGTAACTTTATGGCTGTCCTGGTTTTTATGGACTTACTAAGATTCTTTTTTTTTTTTTTTTTATAAGACTATTTTGCTTCTCAAGATACCTAGTCCATTCCCTGAGAGATTCTTCTGCACATATGAAAGATTTTTCCAATTCAATGTCAGTGTTTTAATTCTTGCTTGTTCAGCTAGTTATTTTATTTTATTTCCTTACATCCCCACTTTACTTCTGTCTCTTCAAGAATTCATTCAGAGGGGGGAGTTTGTACAAGATATCACAGCTTTAATCCATGGACTCCTGCTTAGGTATTTTCCTATTTCTACTGAAGACACTAATCTTCCTTTACAATAAAGCAATTTAATAAGCTGTAGAAGGACAGGGAACTGCTTGAAAGAGTCCAGCACAGAGCTACAAAGATGATTAAGGGAGTGGAACATCTCCCTTATGAGGAAAGGCTGAGGGAGCTGGGTCTCTTTAGCTTGGAGAAAAGGAGACTGAGGGGTGACCTCATCAATGTTTACAAATATGTAAGGGGTGAGTGTCAGGGGGACGGAGTTAGGCTTTTCTCAGTGATGACCAGTGATAGGACAAGGAGTAATGGGTGTAAATTGGAGCATAGGAGGTTCAAGGTGAATATCCGAAAAAATTTTTTTACTGTGAGAGTGACAGAGCACTGGAACAGACTGCCCAGGGAGGTTGTGGAGTCTCCCTCACTGGAGACATTCAAAACCCACCTGGATGCGTTCCTGTGTGATGTGCTCTAGGTGACCCTGCTCTGGCAGGGGGGTTGGACTAGATGATCTCTCGAGGTCCCTTCCAACCCCTAAGATTCTATGATTCTATTAATTTAATTGCCATTGCTTATGTATTTTCTTAGTATAGGTAAAATCCTACCAAAGGTGGTATACAAGAGGTACCAGAAGCTCTCAGCTAAGGAGCTAAAATAATGGGAGCAGATTAGCAAATGCAGTGTAAAAAACCTGACATCTTTACAAAGTTTCTTTTATTTATTCAACTTTTATAAATATCACAGAGAGTGATAACTTGGTTTATAAATTGGAGGAATAAAGTAAATGTGCCAACATGAAAAAATATTAACAATTATATGTCAGTCATTATTTGAATTATTCATTTGAAATATCTTTTAAGAGTTTTTCATTACATCTGCAAGGCAAAGAAATGTATTTATAGGAGTAAAATGTAGTAAATTATTATTGAGGTATGCATCAAAGAACTCTTTTGATTATTTTACAATAAATATTCCAAACTGCCACTTCTGATTTTATTTTCAAGTGTTGGAATATTTGATGTTTTCTGTAAGCTTTCAAAGCTGAGGAAACAAATTTCTAAACCCTAACTTCTGTCTTTTCAAAGGAAATGTATTGCTGCTGTGACTGACTCAGAAAAATATAAATGTAGTTAACAAGTTGACAAATAACAAGATAATCCAAAATATATTTTTATTAATGGAAACCTCTTTCAAAATTTAAAAAATCTGTACTTGTAACTCTACATCCTCTCCTACATCCTCTCCTGTCCTGCCAGACAGGACATTATTTTCAGCCCATAATGATTTATATACAACTTTATACTACCAAATATTTAGGATGGTTATGGAAAACTGTCCATTATAAATACACCAACCACATTCTTTCTCCTTAAAAGCAAATTCTCACATACCAAAGTAATTCTCAGTGTCTGTATGGGGGCAAAAAATGCAGCTTCTCTAGAGGGCCACAGAAAGTTAGCTTTTGCTAGTCAAACTTGGATAAAAATTAATTAAGGCAATCTCTATAATCAGCCAGTCAAATTACATCTTAACACAAATACCTTTTTAATTAAAAAAAACCAAAACCTACTAGGGAAGCACATGGAAAAGAAGAGTAGTAAATCAGAAAAATATATTGTGAAATACAGAGTGCAGAATGGAAAAAGTAAAACACATTCTTTCTTGTAATATTAAAATATTTAAACTTCCATAATTCTTAAAAACTGTAATGCTCATCAGATAATGGCACTTTAAGAGAAATATGCAATAGAAATATCCAGTCCATTAGAAAATTTCAGAAATAGGAAAAGTTTAAAAAACAAGTTGGCAGGTGAATTTGATGCATCTGGGGAAAAAGGAGTGAGAGAAGCATTAAACATCCAATGGAAAGTACAGATAAAAATAAATAAGAGCTATTTCAAGTCGTCTCTCAATGCAAAAATTAAGTCTCATAATTAAATATTCAGAGCACATTCAATAGCTGTAACTCAGATCAGACACAGTCCCACATCTCTTGATCCCCTTGCTGCTAACAATTAACAGGGTCAGGATCAAGAGGCCCAATTAATAAAGAAAAACTTTCAAAAATAAAAAGGGATTTTGCCATTGACTTCAGTGGGATGAACATTTTCTAACTGGTTCAATATATGCCATTGCAGGCAATATAAAATATTTGAAAACCATCATAGAAATGTTGTGTAAGTATTAAAATGGATAAAATAGAAAAATATCATCACCGATTTCCAGGTTTGACTTATGTCTTTCATCCTGTAATTTGAAAGTCATTATTATTTGCACATTTGTTATTAAAAGAGAACTCAGTAATCTTTTTAAATGTGGTGAAGTTGGTGAATTGAATTTTTTCCTTTTCAATTATACCGGTTTGGATATGAAAATGTTTCAAAGTATGTTGTTAATCTGTTACAGTCAAACTAATGGGTAATGGGAACGGAATGTCTTTTATCTGTCTGTATCTAGCTATCAAACAAACCTTTCTATTAATTGTTAAATTGTAATGACTTCAAAAGAGATTTCTCAAGTCATTGTTGGAATTGATAGCCTCATCTCCACTGGGCACTGTGACTGCATTGAACTGCCTTGTCATTAGTCTTGTCAGCTCTGTGCCTACTTTTATTCCTGTGAGTTAATGAGAGACTTTATTTTTTTGAGAAAGTAACCTTTTCAATAGTAGTCTCACAGGTAAGGTTTTAGCAAGCAGTGTTGTTTTGTCATAGGAATGATTTTTCACCATTAGTTCCTTAGTTTTAGTTGTAGTTATGCTAAAATAACTAAAAATGAGTGGAAGTGGGACGCAATTTCTGAAGTTTCTCACTGTTGTGGGAGACAGACTAAGGAAAATCCTAAATAATTTGGTCAGGCAAAACACCATCTGAGCAGAGAGGGAGGTTGATTTGGGGGTTTGATCAAGCAGAGCTTGATCTATTTTGATAAATGCTGAAAGTGATTGCACAGACGAGCATGCAGACACGCATGGAAACCTGTCACATCTCATCCAAAATTGCAACTATTTTAGCTTAAGTGACAGACTCCACCTTCGCTTACTACATTTCTGAGAGCTTCTGAAAAAATGAGGGGTGGCACTGGTGAGCCCTGCGACGCTGGGCAATCCGGCATCCCTGGGCAATCCAGCATCCTTGGGGAATCTGGCATCCTTGGGCAATCCAGCATCCTTGGGCAATCCAGCATCCCGTGGCTGTGCCGCTGGTGCGGGAGGCTGAGGAGGGAGGTGGCATTTAGCGCTTTCTCAGAGAAGGCAGCTGGAGGGAGAGCGAGTGGCAGCACCGTGGCAAGACCCAGCTCTGCATTCAGGAGCTGGGCTGGCTGCACCTGCCTGCACCATCCGTGCTGCCATTTGCAGCTGTCCTGAGGGGTCATTCTCAAGAGAGGGAGCACATGGGCCACCAGGGCACCCACGGAGGGGCACATGGAGAAGCCCTTGAGCCGATTTTTTTTGTCCCTGAGATATTATTTTAAAAGTAAAAGTTACTGTTTTCATGCAGTGTATTGTAAAACAAAGGAAAATATATCTTTTTTTTAGAATATAGGTCTGTTGTCTACATGAAGTGCATTAGAAATCATAGCGAAATGAACACTTTAAAAGATCAGCTTGACACTGTAAAGAAAATTATTTTAATTTTTTGCTTGAACTCATCCCTGCAAGGGTCTCTTTCTGCCTGTGCCTCTCTTTTTATTTGTGAAACCTACAACTGTGGTGCTTTACTTGTGTTGAAAACCACAAAAAATGCAACAACAAAGAAGAAAAGCAAATCAAAAGCGTTGAAAGAGAGTACAAAATAGCTGCTATTCTGTTCCCTGGGCTCTCTGCTTAAGAGCTCTATTCACTTAAAACATTTTCCAGCTTCTGAAACACTTGATTAAAGTCAATTGGGAAAAAGATAAGCTCTTAAAAGTGCTAATTTGTGACTCAGAAAACTTGAATAAGTCTAAATATGAAGTTCTCTGTTGCTCTGTATTCATTATTATGGGGCTTGTTTGGAGAACATTTTAACATTTCTCTGCATGCTCTCTGTGCCTCTGTCTGCTTTGTGTTGTGTATTTTTTAAGGCATTCATTAGCAATATTGCAGTTCAGCTATAAACTCCCCTGACTTCTTTCAATCTCTTTAGCTTTTAGAAAATCTCCATCAGATCAGAAGCCAGGTGTTTCTTTCTTTTGTCCTTCTCTGGTCATACAAACCCATATGGAGTCCTTGCTTGCCTTCTTGTACTGAGTTGAACTGATGTAACAGTAACATGATGTAACATGTAACACTTGAACTGAAATTCTTGTTTGAGTAATATCCTCTCATTCTTGGGCTGTGATGATATGGACAAAACTTAGAAATAGAACTAGAAGAAGTTGTGTGTGTAATGAACAAACAAGCTCTGCATTGGGAAGGTAAGAAGGGAGGAGAACAGGCACTAGAAGGTAACTCCTGGAAGCTGTGACAGATCTAACTGTACCTCCCAGAAGCATGTTTGTTATCTTCAGAGAAGAGCAAAATGATTTCTAGGGAATATACCCAGTGTTCAGGGTTTTTTAAGATACCTTATCTTTTGGTGTCTTCAACACTTCAGGTGTCAAATCTAATTTATTTTTCATACTGAAGGCATCCTCTACATACTGTTGTGTTTTTTTTTCCTACTTTGAAGGTTATTAAACATCTCATCTAGTAATTCCTAACTCTTCTGTCTCCTGTCTCTTTGCAAGAACACAATTATCATTGCTTATCTTACATCTGTAAGATGTAACCCTATGCCTTGTCGCTCACTCTTCCCTCCTCCAGTCAACCCCTTTGTTTTGTGGTGTGTGTGTGATAATCCTGATATTAACAGCAGTTACATCTTTGCCTTAAGAAGACAATTCACTCCTTCAACTGACAGATTCTAGTCTGCCCTTGGGCTGCTAATATCGTCATGTTGTATAGTACATAGACACTTGTATACAGCCTACAAGGTGAATGGCAGCAGGTTTTCGAGCACTTGAAATCCTTTTCAAAATACTGAAAATGAATATTTAGTTATTGGGGCCTTAGACCCTCTATTTCATCTATAAGCACATCATGCATGCATCATATAAAATTAAAAGCTGTTTCTGAACTTATTCCTATGTTATGCTTATCTTGACAAGAACTACATTTTTTCCTTTGTGTCGCTGTCATATCAAGTGTCATATCTGTTGCTTTAGTGTTGGTGATGGTTTCAGAAGTGCCATAAGACTTTCATCATTTTAATTCTTAGCAAAACATTGGTGTGCAACTAGTGCAGATATGGTAGCACTTGAGGCTAGCAACTGCATGGATAAAAAGTCTTCCAGAGTCCCTGGATTTCCTAACAAACCAATGCACACAATACAAACAAGAACTCTATGTTGCAAGGTTAAAGTAAGCAGCTTCTGCACTTTTCCTTTGTGTATTTTATATCTATTTTTATACATAGATGTATAAAATGAATAAAAATGATGTATGAAATGACATATGAATTTACTCACGAACAAAACAATTTAGCTGTATAAAGCATAGGCACCTTCCAGAGATGCTTAAAGGAATTGAAATAGCTGGTAAAAGCTGTTAATAAATGTCTTTCACACCAGTGCCAAATAACAAATACTTACATAATACAAGCACAAATATAACTATAATGTTGGATGATATTACATTTATTTTAAAAAAATAATAATTCTAAAGGTTGGCTACTGATGATAGGATTTCTGTGTGATTTTAAGCGTGTATGTTTAGGTTTCTGTTCTGTTAATATTTTCATGGATAAAATGCAGCACACAGGAAAGAATCGATTACTTGAGAGTGTTATTGGGCAAAGGACACTGAATGTAAAAGACACTAAAGGGGCAGTATGGAGTGTAAAAAAGAAGTATTGAGGAGCTATCAGTATTTCAGAGGATTATGTCCCTCTGCTAATCTGATTAATAGATTGGAAGAGTTTTCAGGTATATGCAGACTGAGAAATTGGGGTAGCTAATTTGTCTAATTTCTATTCCCAGGATAGTACTACACTGTTAGAGGACTGACCTTTGTAGAAAATCAGCCCATTAATTGTGTTATGATAGCTAGAGGAGGAGGGTAATTACTGAACACCTTAAAATAACGAGGAAAGCAAGCATCTTGAAATAGAAAATAAAATTAAAAATCTATATGACCTCCATCCACTAAGAGGTAGCACAGAACCAGGAAACAAAACACAGACTAATGGGCTAACGCAGCTTAAAGAACACCAAGAAACTGCTCTGAAACAAATGAAAGACTTCTGTAAGCAAGAATACAGATCAAAAAGCATAAGAGCAGCAAAGAAATAGGTTAATAACCAGAACAACAGTAATAAGTAACATGTAGGAAACAGAAATGTTATGTAGTGTAATTGTAGCCAAATACTTGCATGTTTCTTTTTGTGCTTTTAAAAAGCAAAAACTCCACTGAACGTTCTCTGATATTGCATGTTATTCTTTCTTGTCTTAGTAAAGACTTTGCCACAACCTCTGAGCATATTGACATGATCATTGATGAAGTGGTGATGTAAAATGTGATATAGATTAAAAGGCCCAATTTGGCAAAGGATCATGAGTGCTCAGATACAGATTCATTCCTTCTAACTGCACATGTTAGCAGCCTAATAATCTAACACTCACTATATAATCAATAAAGAGACAGAAACCTCCAGAGGGCAGTTCAGGCCTCTCTAGAGAGTAATGTTTCTCATTCTAGATCTGAATCAACCTCTAAAGTTTTCTACATCACTTAACTTATTGTGTATGAAGTGTAAGGTCACTAAGCTTTTAACTTTGGGGTTCAAGTCTGTTCAGGCAAAATACAAGGCCTAGGAAGTTACAAAACCTGATAAATTATAGCACAGGCAAATGTGATTTAGTTCAAGTGTGTAATTTGCAGATTGCAATGCTATGTAAGTTGACCTCATTAATTCTAGTGATGGACTAAATTCTGAATACCTTGCATTGCATAATTTGTTTAATGGCAAAAGCAATTGCCCTGTAAATACCCAGATTTATTCTTCTTTTATGAAGAAATCCCATCTAAATGCACATGCTGCAATTTTGTGGTCTGGTTACCTAATTTAGGTAAACATTCTGCATTTGCAGGTTCCTCTGCAAAATGGTACCACTCAAAGTGCTGATGGATGAGAGGCCTGGCAGTGTAAAAATGAAAGGAGCACCACTGAGATGCAGCTTCTGATGATGCAGAAGATATTCTGCTAGTCCCACAGAATCACTATTCAGGAGCAGATTTTGCTCCTGCAAAGCACAGAGTCGCATCTCCTCTCTGACCTACCCATCTTTTCTGCTTGTGGGTAAAGACAGGTATGAATGGGGAATTGAGCTCACTGGGAGTGTCTGTGTGAGTGTTAATGATTCAAATTAGTGTTGGAGTATTATTAAAATATATGATTTGTTTGTTTGTTTGTTTTTATTTAAAGATTAAATGAACTTCAAATGACTTGGAAAAAATAGTCCTCAGTTAATACAAGCAGGAAATATGCTATACATTTTCCTTTTTTTAACCTGTCACTTAAACGTGCATTGGCCAGTAATACTCTAAGCAGCATGAACTTCTGAGATTAGTACTGTCTTTTGCTTTCAGCCACAGGAAAATATTGTCTGTGATGCAAAATACAATGTTTTACTATATATTTACAATTCTTATGCTCTCATCTTAGAGGAATTTTTAAGTGATCAAGATCCACTCAAATGTTTGATGTTGGATGAGGCACTCAGCATGTGTATATGCCTGAGTTTGTCCTATCTGCACTTTCCTAAAATGTGACAGATGCCATTTCCCATACAGTGCATTGCAATAATAAAACCAAATAGCATAGTGAAGTACAAAACCTCTCTGTTGTGTCATTCAGACTTAACAGGAAGAATTTTAAGAAGGCACCTTTCTTTTCATAGTAGAAGAAAAGTTAAAAAAACCAAAACACACCACCAAAACCAAACAATCCAGAGCCTTTTAGGAACTAAGATAGCAAAGTGAGTGAACTTAAGAAGAATGACTGAGAAGGTAAATATCACTGATCCATGTCCCAGATGTACTTTTCAATATAGGCATCTAGCTTTATGTGAAACAAGTTTTTATATTGGACACTGCTATGCTGCAAGGATGGTCTTTCACTCATGTTGCTGTTTTATTCGTATTTAGACCAGCTGGAAGATTGAATGCACTTACTCAGTATTCAGACATGACAATCCCTAGTAATTAGCTGTCCCAGAGCTAGATTATTAGTAAGATATTAAAAAGTCCTTACTTTCCATCAAGAAATGCAGTTTCCAGTCACTATAATCTGCAAGAATAGTGTCAATTTGTTTGAGATTTTCCTCTCCTAAGCATTGGTAGGAAGAGTTATTCCCATATGAATTTAAAAGGATGATTAGAAAAAGACTTTTTCAAGACTGCTTTAAAATAAAGCAGCCAGACATAAGAATGTAAATCGTGTTCTATGGGAAGAAAAAAAAATAAATTGGCTAAGAATGCAAATCATATTCAAGAGGAAAATTCTGATCAATATTAGAATCTGCCTTGTGTGACTGCAGTAGCATAAAATTATCTGCTGAACTGCCTGTAAAAATGGCACTAGAGAGAATAAAAAGAGTTCAAGCAAAAGATGGCCTGCTGATAATTTGGCCCAATTAAGCTAAACTGTAACCCAATTTTGGGGTAAAATATTATATGAAAAAGATGCAGAATATTTGTGGGAATTGTCAGGTACATTCTTATCTCATTATTACAGTGAGATGGAGTATCAGGTGTTTGAGAGGTGGAGAAAATTACTTGACTGGTATTGAATTCCTGTGCAATGGAAGCCTGATCCTCAAATGTTCAATTAGCAAACAAGTGGCCTCATTTTTCCAACGTAGTGTCTCTTAGGAGAGATACCAAACTTTGGTTAGATATATTCTAAGAATTTCAGAAAGGTTTTCGTTATGAATCACAACATTATTGGAATTGTTAAGAACTTCGTGGGAGGAACATTTAGTATAACAGGTATTAAACCAACCAACCAGTCATATAAACAAAGTCCTACCAACTTTAGTTTCCTGAACTGAAACAGAGTTGACTGACTGCAGTGTTTACAGACTTCTCAGCCTCCAGGTTCTGCAGATCCTAGGCAATTTCCCAGATTTCAGTGGATATGTTTTTCTGTGGATGTAGGATCCTGCAAGTCTGAGAGCCTTGGTTCCCATTTCCTTTTTTTTGAATTTGTTTTCAGACACCAGATCCTTAGAATCCCAGTGCAAGACTTCAGGTCCAAATTCCTTGCTTTAGAACTGGGCTCTGACCTCCTCCAGCTACCTGCACAAAATGATCTCTCTGGAACAGGTAAGTTTCACCTCATTCTGGAGTAAAATATGTGATGGTACACCTTGGAGTTAAGGTTACATTAAGATAGTGCTGTGAAACATATGTTGAATCAGTATTTTCTTAGCACTTCATGGACTTTTTATTTTTAAATTTGTAAACAAGTATAATAATAGGAGCTTCTCAAATTAGGCAGTTTTGAAAGCTGTACAGTTTCAAATGAGGGACACAATTTTTAACATATTTGTCAATTTTTTTAGAAATGCTGTTTAAAATATGTGAATAGAGTAGAATCATAGAATCATAGAATCTTAGGGGCTGGAAGGGACCTCGAGAGATCATCTAGTCCAACCCCCCTGCCAGAGCAGGGTCACCTAGAGTACATCATACAGGAACTCATCCAGGTGGGTTTTGAATGTCTCCAGTGAGGGAGACTCCACAACCTCCCTGGGCAGTCTGTTCCAGTGCTCTGTCACTCTCACAGTAAAAAAAATTTTTCGGATATTCACCTTGAACCTCCTATGCTCCAATTTACACCCATTACCCCTTGTCCTATCACTGGTCATCACTGAGAAAAGCCTAACTCCGTCCCCCTGACACTCACCCCTTACATATTTGTAAACATTGATGAGGTCACCCCTCAGTCTCCTTTTCTCCAAGCTAAAGAGACCCAGCTCCCTCAGCCTTTCCTCATCAGGGAGATGTTCCACTCCCTTAATCATCTTCATAGCTCTGCGCTGGACTCTTTCGAGCAGTTCCCTGTCCTTTTTGAACTGAGGGGCCCAGAACTGGACACAATACTCCAGATGTGGCCTCACCAATGCAGAATGGAGGGGGAGGAGAACCTCTCTTGACCTACTAACCACACCCTTTCTAATGCACCCCAGGATGCCATTGGCCTTCTTGGCCACAAGGGCACATTGCTGGCTCATGGTCATCCTCCTGTCTACCAGGACCCCCAGGTCTCTTTCACCTACACTACTCTCCAGCAGTTCAGCCCCCAACCTGTACTGGGACATGGTGTTGTTCTTCCCCAAATGTAAAACTCTGCACTTCCCCTTGTTGAATTTCATCATGTTTCTCCCCGCCCAACTCTCCAACCTATCTAAGTCTCTCTGAATGGCAGCACAGCCTTCTGGTGTGTCAGCCACTCCTCCCAGCTTAGTGTCATCAGCAAACTTGCTGAGGGTACATTCTATACCCTCATCCAGGTCGTTGATGAAGATGTTGAACAACACCGGTCCCAGTACCGACCCCTGTGGGACTCCACTAGTCACACACCTCCAACCAGATTCTGCCACATTGACTACAACTCTCTGGCTCCTTCCTTTCAACCAGTTCCTAATCCACCTCACTTCCTGATCACCAAACCCATACCTGATCAACTTTTCTACAAGGATGCTGTGGGAGACGGTGTCAAATGCTTTACTGAAATCAAGATAAACCACATCTACCGCTCTACCATCATCTATCCACCTAGTAATTTCCTCATAGAAGGCTATGAGGTTAGTCAAACATGATTTACCCTTGATAAAACCATGTTGACTGCTCTTGATGACCCCCATGTCCTTGATGTGCCTGGAGATAGTGCCAAGAACAAGTTGTTCCATCACCTTTCCAGGGATGGAGGTGAGGCTGACCGGTCTATAGTTACCCAGGTCCTCCTTCTTGCCCTTCTTGTAGACTGGAGTGACATTTGCTATCCTCCAGTCCTCAGGCACCTCTCCTGTTGCCCATGACTTACTGAAGATGATGGAGAGTGGCCTAGCAATGACCTCCGCCAGCTCCCTCAGCACCCTTGGGTGCATTCCATCTGGACCCATTGATTTATGGATGTCCAGATTACTCAACTGATCCCTAATAATAGAATAATAGAATAAATACTTTTTTTCCTAGCAATGTAGATGAAAAAAGAAGCTTGTTATTCCTGTTAAATAGCCATTGAGATGTCTTCGGTTTTAGCATTTTAATGTTACAACAGCAGCATATTAATGGAAAAAGAAAACCATGACCTGTTCTGTGTAAGTACTCAGTGGGTGCTAGACAATTTTCATCACTTATGACCAGTGAAAAATTATGATCACATGACACCATTACACAGGATTCGTAAGTGTGCTGATTCTGTGTGTCTGAATGACAAAACAGGGTTTTCAATTTCTTTTTCATGGAAAATACTCAGATTCCATTGTTTAATGCGTTACATGACAATACTAAGTAGCAAAAAGGTTATATTTGATGGTTTGAATATTGTGTAAAGAACAAGAGGGTAAAAATGTATTTTGTTGAGCAAAATGTGTTTTTATGCCCTTGGTGTGATTCATGAAGAGGTGAGCTGTAGGACAAGAAAAAGGAAACTAAAAATGTCTAGCACCTCTGCAGTTCCACACTGCTGCTGAATGATTGCCAAGGTTGGGCCTTCAAATTTTGGGGTACAATTATTTAGAATCATAAGGTGGTTTGGGTTGGAAGGGACCTTAAAGAACATCTGGTTCCAACCCCTTTGCTGTGGGGGTTCTTCACAACAGAGCTACACATAACCATAGACTCAGGAAATAAGATGCATGTGAAGGATGTGGCCATCAAAGACTAGTCTTTGCATATGTCCTTGGAGAATCATAAAGATTGCCTCAAACAAACCTTGTTTAATTTCTCTGTATTGAAAATAACATCTGAAATGGACATTTGGATGAATTAACCTAGGGAGAGCTGATAGGTGATTTTGTTTAAATTCTTTTTATTGCAGCAGAAATAAAATTTATTTTGCTGGAGGATGGCTTACAAAGCAAAGCACATTAAATCACTTTGCTTCCAAGGGAGAGTGAAGCAGCAGATATATATCCATGCTGGAGAGGTAAGATGTCTGTTACTTGCTCATTGCACATATTTATGTCTAAGCTGCACGCTGAAAAGTATTCATGAATTTTATATATTTTAAAAGTGTTTCCAGGTATGCCTTTAGCTTTTCAGTTCAGTGTGAGCTTGTACAAACTGTAAATTCCCTCTCTGCCTGCTCTACTGTGTAATTTTTCACCCATCAAGAAGTTTTGGGTGTTTCACTGCAGGACAGTAGTATAGAAATGGCAAGATGCAACCAAGCATATCAAAGGATACATATTCTGTGCTAACGGCACAAACAGTGAGTGTCAGGTCTTTATAGCGAGTCCTGAGAAGTGTCTGATCTGATTTTGTGTAAATTGAGAACATCTTTGTAGATTCACATTTTCTATAAATGTAGGAATTACTGGCTTGTGTTGTGTTGTCTTCTTCCATGGCTGTTAGTCTCCAGCAGACCTTTAACAAGAAAGCTGCCACACGTTCTGCGTTTTTATGTTGAGAAATGTTGTGCTTTAGATTAGCAGTGCTGCTACAGAAAGGATGGAAACCACCTTATTTGGGTCAAATTTGCCATAGGTCTTGTTTGTTCAATAGGTCTGTTGTTTAGACACAAGTCCATGCTCAGACACATATGTAGCATGGGCAGGTATTTGTGGTGTCAAGGGGCTAGGAAATGCTGGGGCTGCCCATTCTTGGCTCCATCTTCTAGTATTCAGTCCAAACATCCATAATGCAATTGTATTACTGCTGACATAGTGAGGTCAGGTTGCTTAAATTCCTGTCTCTCTTAAAGAGCACGTAGGTGAGATTTTTTTTTAAGATGTAATGTAATTAGTATGATTTAGAAACCATACAAAGATCACTGAATTATGCTAGGTTTTTTTTCCTACTGGAGTAAAAAGTTTTTTTGAAGAAAGGTGTCATTGATTTCAGTGTCTAAGGCTGCTTCATCTTGACTACATATAGATGAGAGTGATATCTGCACAGTTGCACTGTTGATTATACTGTCAGTTGATGCTAAAACTGACCCCTTTGTGCCCACTCAAAGCCATTTCTTTGAATATGCAATTATTAGCTTTGTTATCTGGCTTTTAAATAGTTAATATAGTTAATATTTTTTGTATGTTCTCTTACCACCATAGTTCATGCTGATTAGCATATTATAAAATAACTTAATGTCCTTTCCCAATGTTTTTGAAACCTCTCAAGGTAGTCTGGAACTTTGTTCTGGTTTTCTTGACTGCAGCGATGAAAGAAATAATAAATACATGTCCAACGGTGATACAAAAAACATTAGAAGATCTCAAATTAGTGGTAGAGCATCTGCAGGCATATAGGCACTGCTTTCTGTCATTGGAAGGAAGACTTAGATTTTTAAGAAATCTCTGATGATTCTGAAGTTTGTAATTTTTCCATTTTTTTCTCTCAGTCCACATTAAGTCAGGTGTTCTTCCAATGAAGTATTGGACTATGGTCTGCCAGACTAACATAAAGAGGAGTCTAGAACTTGGAGTCTTTAAAACCTTTTTGTCTAATTTCTTGTAAGTATTCAAAGGAATAAGATTAAACTCTAAGACTACAGGCAAATCCCATGGTATTAGCCTTAGGTTATTTGAAATCAAGGAGTCCCTCTTTCTTTACTAAAAGTACTGTGTAATATATTTACAGATGAAATATTACTTTGAAGTCAGGATCTTGTCTTTGATCAAAAGCATACAGCTAGCTTCCCTATGTCTCTTAGAAAGAGACAGTAGTTATATCACACTAGTGTGGGGCTTTTTTAATGTTTTGGACAGCAAAATTGACATTTACATGAAACAATAATCCTAGGGATGTATGAGATAAGACAAGTTCAAGTATGAGTTGAGAAAAAGTCTCACAAGCAAACTTTGAATCAAGCAGAAGTAATAGCATGTCATACTCACTTTGCCTCCCTTATCTGCTGTTAATTAAAGTACTGATAAAGGAGGTCTGTCAACATTAATATGATGAAAAGTAAAGCATATATTTAAAATTTTCTAGATGAAAGTACTGTTAATCCGTATTACAGAAAAAAGGTTTTGAGCAAATGCTCTTAATTCAGCATTCTTGTTAAAGAAGTGTAAATATACTACAGTAGAGCTTTTTTAATCCATAAAGGGAAAGGGCATAGAGACTGACAGTGCATGCATTTTATTTTTTTGAGGTTCCTCAGGAAGATAGAGAAGGCACAATACAATTAAAACCACTTGAGAACTGGCTTGCTTAGTCTTTGTAGTCACTCAGGTCACAACTTTATCAGGTCTGTGTATTTGGATCAATGATACTAACTTGCTGGTGGTTTTATATTGACTGGCCATGGATTGTTATATGATTTTTTAAAATGTGAATGTGTCTCTCCTGTGGGAGGTAAAAGGGAATCTGGAAGAACAATATGCTGTGTACACACAGCAAGGAAACACCACTGAGGCACATCTGTAAATATTTCTTTTAATAAAGGGTTTCTGGCTAGTTGTACAGCATGTAGTAGGCTTGAATGTTGTGCATGGGCAAAGAATTGCAGCTGCTGTTTATGGACACATAAGTGGTGTTATCTTGGCTAATGTAAGAATAAGTAACTCCTTTACTGAGACCTGTCATGGCAGGTCTATGAAATCTGTTATGGCACTGTAACACAGAGATTGCTTTATCCAGGCACCATGTCTCTTTCAGTACATTTTCTAATAATGAAACCTGTCCATAAAACACTTGCTTTCTTAGAAAAAGGGGTATTAGGAATCTTAAAAAACACTTGAAGTCCATGGACCTTTTTAAAAACTTTGTGAGCTTCCATGATGTCTGACTAGAGATGGAATTGTCTAACTGCAGTGAGGAAGCAGAGCTGTGAAAATTATTAGAGAGAGCATAGCCCAATTTGAGCTGTAACAGAAATACTATTTTTGGGGGGTTTCTTTGTGGACATTATCCCTTGTGCTGACTTACTAGTGCTTCCACCAGCCTTCTGTAGAGTATTTCTACCCCAAACTCTCCATCTCCTTCCCAGGATCATCTCCCCCTCTTCTCAGTTATTTCAGTTTTAATTTTTTGAATTCTTTTTGTCTTTTATCCTCTTACTCTCTGTTATAAATAACCCTCTACAAATAATTAAAATAATAATAATAAAAGAAGTCAGTTTGTATTCTCATTTCTGATTGGCAGCACTAACAAGTTTTATCACTTTAATGTGTTTCACCTCTCTTTTAAATTTGGAATGACAACTACCTGTTGGTCTAGGTCTGTTTTGCACCTGGCTTAAGGGAGTACTGATCTTTATTGATTTATAATGATACAGTTATAATTTAATTTTGCTTGAATAGGGGCTTCATAATCTTGAATTCAAAGAACTCATTTGGAAGTAGTATCATTATTCCCAACTGCAAGTGAAAATAAATAGCAAAGAGAAAATAATCTCTGTTATTACTTATCTTTTTCTGAATAATCCAAAATAATAAAATGCTCTTCCATCCTATACCATAGCCTTCCCTTGAGGGAAATAGGAAATGAAATGAGACATCAATAATGTGAAAAATCAGGATGCAATTAAAAAGCCTGGCAGTGTAAGGTCTCAGAAATAGAGGGCTTTTAGACCTTTACTTTGCACTTCATAAGCAGACACAAACTTTCACTCCAAAGTTGCATTCACCTCTACAACTTCTTCATAAAACTTCACAGCTAAGAGAAATAGCTTTTGATATTTTCCTTTTCCACATGAATCCTCTGTCTTTGGGTTTTTTTAAATGCGGATTTCTTTATGCTTCTGGTGCCCTGCGAAGTGTAGAAAAGCAAGATGCAAAATAAAACCTTGGAAAGCAGCTTTGGTCTCCCATCCTCCCCAAATATATATATACAATGAAATTACCATGAATATATACAATGAAATTACCATACTTGCATTATTAATAATGTTATTAATTGGCTGAATACTGTAATGCTGTATAACCTTCTTCCAAAATTAATTCTGAATTCTATAAAAATTAAATTAACATTTTTAAAAAGGCAATCCAAATACTTCAAATCCAACTTCAAATGCCAATTAACCCATTGTTTGCAATTAATGTGGAGCTCTATAACTGATGAGTGCACATGCTCAGGTCAGCATGTTCTGATGAGTTATTTCTGTTCTGGTAATTTTTGTTCTATTTGTCATGTTCAAAATATGATATATAGAGTAATTTCTAACATGTGAAAGGTTTTGGAAAAGAGAGACAATGCATTTACATGTAGTAGGATTAGATTTATTTTGTGTAATTACCAGCAAGTGCATTGTTACAAGATACATCCTGGAGAATGCTCATGACCTACGCACACCTTGAAAATTAGTACAAAGCAAATTAGGAGAGTCACAGAATGTGTCAAGGGCATTTTTTAGAAGTGTTTACAGAATTAATAAAAGGTATTCAGTGTAGATGTGGTATGTATAACATGAAGCATTGTTTAGTTAAAAATTCCTCTGTCATAGACACATATCTCTTAATGTCTATAGAAAGTCTTAAAAATTCCTGGTTTTATAAATTAAAATAAGCCTGCTTGCTATTTAAATCCATTGCTTTATTTGATTTTTTTTTCAGCATCTTGAAGGCTTGAGAATCAGTGTTTTGGCCTTCAGACATTTCTCCTGCCTGCTTAGGAGTGCCTATAGCCAGTACTGACTTGGTTACAAATGTGAAAGCACTGTTTGTATGAATACCAGATGCTCTTATTTCTGAGGAATGAGAAGCAATTCTATGACCAATTCACATGATGCGGATTTTTAAAACAGATCAAACATGGAAACAGCAGGGGGAAAAAAATCAAAGATGTCTTTCCTATTTAATACAGGCTCTTGGATGGAGTAACCATCTAGAATTAGATTTCAGAAGCATGATTCCTTTTCTTTGCAGAATAAACATTATAGACTTGTGATACTAGGGGAAAAAGCTGGCTCTCCTAGTGCATGCTCTGTTATATAAAGTACTCAGCTGATTAATCTATGGGAGTTGGTAATCACTTGGCTCTGGATATTTTGTTCAAATGTGTTTTTTTCAGTGATTCATGGAGCTCTTATCAGAATTCAAAGAGCACTTCACGAATCAACTAGGAGCTTAAAAAAAAAATTAGCAGTAATGAGCTCATTTCCATAGAAATAGGACTAGGCTCACTGGTGGGTCAAACTGTTTTCTGCACTTCCACTTTCTAGTGTTTTCCTCAATTCTTCTCCATTTATTTCATGCATCATTATCTTCCATTTTCAGTGTATCTAAACCATGCTGTTTGGTTTTTTGTTCTCTAACCAGAAACTGCCACTTCAAGGTATTTCAAAATGGTGGTAAAAAGTTGTCATCGATATTTCACTCAGAAAAGTTCAAAATCCATTGTCATCTTGAAACCCATTATTCATGACAGTTTCCTCAACAGATTACAAATCCTAGTTTGAAGTAATATTCAGCAAATATTTATAATGCACAAGCCTCTCCATTCCTGCAGGATTAGTAATGTGTTTTAATGATATTGCATTTATATTCTTTCAGTTTTCTTTCATGAGACATCAAAGAAGTAACAGAATGTATCTGTCATATTCCAAGCTCACCACAATACTTTAGTGTTTTCCATTCCTTCAGATTCACTGCTAACCAAGATGAAAGCTAAGGCCTTGTGAGCAAAACCTAAGCCATGTGAAAAGAAATGGTATTCCTTTGAGGTTCTCAATTTGTTGGAAAGAGGGACTTGCTTATAGTTTCATACACCACAGTATAAGACTTGCTTTGGTGGGTTCCTGAGAAGTAATGTGGTCATGTTCAAAAGGCCAGTGTAGGTTGCGCCTTGGAGCTGGAGATGTTCAGGTTGTTTTGTGGGCTCTCATCCAGGAGAAGGAACAAGAAAAAGCGTTTTATAGCTTGAAATCAAATACACAAACTTCCTATTGAAGGCTATGCACCTTGTTTGAAAAATAGAAAACACTGTAATGATCAGAAGAGGGAACTGGCCTGTGAATGGACTGGATTTGGTTGTCCATATGTGTATGACAAATCTGTAAGCGTATGTATAGATATTGATGTTCTGGAAATACACTTTCTGTGAAAGGTGGTGGAAGTGTGGCCAGACATTCTCACAGAGTGGGGACATGCTATGCACAGGAGTGTAAAGTATACATGGGTCATCTCATTTTCAAGGGGCATAGTACTTTCTAAGTGAATATTACGAGTGGCATAGTGTAAGTCTTCTGTATCACGTTTTCTATGACAGCAACACTACTGGGACCAATAATATGCATATTT
Organism: Chaetura pelagica; assembly: GCF_000747805.2. Taxonomy (NCBI): domain Eukaryota; kingdom Metazoa; phylum Chordata; class Aves; order Apodiformes; family Apodidae; genus Chaetura; species Chaetura pelagica. The sequence continues at coordinate 2,349,647 of NW_009970717.1, forward strand.
TAACACTAGAAAAAAGTGCAAATGGCTTTAAGAAGCAATTAGACAAAAAGCACAGAGTGTATGGTCATGATTGACTGTTAGACAAAATGTACAGGATAAAGCAATAGGTTAAATCCTCTCTAGCTAGTGATTGCTGGAAGCTGCCTTGTCTGGAAAGTGTGTCAGAGCAGGGTCACACCGTACAAGCCCCATTTGTTGCACTCTGGTGTATCTGTGGTGAAATCTGTATCTGTATTCTTGGTGTATCTGTGGTGAAATGCTGCTGGAGAAAGGGCAGCTAGACAGTGCTAGAGCAGCAGACCTTTTCCACATAGGAAAAGAGATATACCAAAGCCCCCCTTCTTTAGTTTATTGAGAAGTGTGGTAGAATAATGATTCCAGACTCTCCCAGGAAATGCAGTAGTTTTAAAGTATTTGATTTGTATTAAAGAGCATAATAAAGGTAGCTGCTAGTTTGCATTTCCAGACATAAAATGAAAGCAGATAAACCTTTGCTCTAAAAGAATAAGAAATTTTACAGCATAAATTAGATAGCACACTGTCACCTATTATTTATATGAGACAAGTCTGCTCTCATGATAAATGGTACCTTGTTTTGTGAGCAATGGTATTGAAAGCCCTGGTGGTGCATGTGTAATGGATTGAGAATTAAACACATGCAACAGAGACAGTGAAATATACTACACGATAAAGAGATCTTGATGATTTCTTTATTTCCAGCTATCATTAAGGTGCCTTAAGTAGACATGATAGTAAAGAACATTTACTAGTCTTTTTGTGAAAGAGATTTTTACTTTGTCCTTTAGAAAGTGCAATCAAGAGTGTACAGTATGTAGGTTAATGGGATAATGCCAAATAAATCCATGCAAAAGCATTAGTTTTATTCTTGTTTCTTTCTGTTTTGTCTCTTGAGAGAAATTGTGTTGGGATGACAGTAATCATATAGAATTGCTATAGTTTCTGCAGGCTCCTCCCTGCTACAGATCATCCAGCACTTTATAAATGAAATCAGGAAATCTTCTGTTAAAAATTTTCAGTGACTAGTTTTCTGGTTAATTGTTAGCTGATTTTTCTGACACTGATCTCCACTTCTGTGGAGGAATGACTGAGGATGCCTTACTGAGCACAGATGAAGGAAAGTCTCCTTAGCAACAGGAATGACATGGAATGCTGAAAAGCTCTCTCGTGACTCTCCTTGTTTCTGCACAAAAAAAAGCTCTTTTTCTAGTTTTTTTTTTATTTTCTTACAGTATGAAGACTCAAACACACAAGCTTACATTTTCTGCCTACTTTCAATTTTTCAAGGAAATTAAGTTAAAAAACTAGTTATCCTTCAGGCATCATTCAAGTAATTCTATTAGTATGCCCAATTCCTTAATTAATTAATTTGCAAAAGCCTATTAGCATATAGCAAAAAAATCACCTGATTTAACCTGACTTGTATCCAAGGAAACATGTATATTTAATAACTGAGATAAGACTTTGCCCCTCTGTCACCATGTCATGTCACCAGCTTGGTAAAGATATGGTTCTTTAGCCAAGTTTTACCAACCTGGAGAACTTTAAGGCCAGATTTTAAATGTGTTTAGACATTGACAGATGCAGATAGGTGCCTGGAGTTTTCAGAAAGTGATTTAAATAATCCTTACATTATGTGCTACTTCCCTTGTGAGAGACAGCAAAATAGTGATGCAGAAGAAGATTAGAAAAATAACATGATAAAAGCTTTGAAAGAGTTAAGAGAGAATCCAACCTTATGATTCCCACCCACTGTGCTGTAATGACTAACTAATGTTCCCTGCAAGGCAAGACTGGGTAATTCAGGCAATTTAGGAAAAAGAACATTTTGTTTGAAGCCTAAGCCTGAATAGTAAGACATCATCTGGCTGTTGTCCTGCAGAGGTGTCTCACCTTGAAACTGCACTCTGGCTCAGTCCCCTCCGTTACCTGCTGTAACCACTTCATCACTCAGCCCTCGACTATCATGGCAAGGGACAAACACAGAACTAGAAGAAACCTTGTGGGGCAATCATTCTATTTGCTTGCAATAACAAGCAGCTGCAGCATCTTAGCTTCTTTTGTAACTGACTCCACCTCCACCTTTAACATGTAGTATTTGGAGAGTTTGGTTTCATTTTTTCCAGTTGGATATGACTGCCCTCTATAAATAACACTCTTAGCCTTTGATTTTCTAAGACTAAGCATGTCAAAGGTTTTATTTTCTACAATAGCTCCTCCATCATTCCAGTATTCCTTGCGTCTGCCTATTTTGGTTTGAATTCATCTTGCCAGAACTGGGGTTAAAGTGCTCTAGAACTCCAGTACAAAAACATTATTTTAGGTCCTCAAAAAAGTAAGTTTTGCCCCCTTCTCAAAAGGGAGTTAGCCAGAAATTTCTACACAACTTGTACCAGAACTATTGGAAGGAAAGGCCTAGTGTTAGCTCCAGTGAAATGAATAGGGTTTTTTTTCTATCCCTATAAAAGGAGGTTTGGTCTTGAAATCTTGTTGGCAAAGTTTTTTACTTATTTACTGCTTTTTGCTAGCATAGGCAACACAACAATATATTAAGGGAAGGTCATTGATTATGAAGACAAAAAAACCAGAAAGTTTTAATCATACTTGCAAATCAGTATTGCTAGCTGAGGTTGTGAATTCAGATATGCTATTCTGATAGTACTATAATTTAATTGATTGTGTCAACTGAGAAATTACAGTTAAAAATTTCCTCCCAAATCTCAAAATATTTATTATATAATATACCTAGTCCTGGAATACAGCTGGAAATCAGTGAGCATATTGTTTGAGAAATTTAAGCAAAGAAAAAAAAAAAGTTTCTTTGTATGAAATCTTTCTATCACATACCAGTTTATATTTCCAAAGGACATTGTTTAAAAGCACTTAAAACAAGTGAGTATCCCTCATTACATTTGCTTGGAGGGTACACATTTATTTGTACTTTTCACTGTGCAATAATAAAGTGCCATAACAGGAGCATCCGTATGGTCAGAAAAGGTTTAATAATACTGCAAGTTTAATTGCCATGAATGAATTAAAACGGTAATATTAACAAAATAATGTATTTGATATTTTTTCATGTTTGCAGGGTGCAACACTGAATATATTTTACAGTAATTGACATGAAATTATGTCTCAGAGAACAGAAAAGGCTATCCTATGTCATTGTTAGGTGATGAATGTTGAGATATATAAACCACTGCAAAAGAGCATTGGAGTTTTTACATTGAATCTCTAATGACAAGATGACATTTTCCACCTGTTAAAAAAAACAACAGAGGATTGCACACCTGCTAAATGTCAGTTAAAGACTACAAGAATGACAGCATCATGGTTAGGATTTCACCTTATGGGCTTGGCTTTTTTTGTTTAGACACCACGCACACGTGTGTGTTTGGCAGCATTCTGTAGGTACTGCCTGCTGGCATTTCTGATGTGCTGGCTGGTTAAAGGAAGAAACAGACATCCTGGGATAGTGGTTTTGAAGACTGATAAATAAGGCCTGGGGATATAATAGAGCTTCATTGACCCAGGAAGTGAAAAACAGAGAAGAACTTGGCCTGCTGGTAGTTTCTGGATTTTCGGCAAGTCCCTCTTGCTGGAATGCTTTCTGTGCACGTGCAGTGTGGTGCGATGCAGGGAGAGGACTGGAGCTGTGTGTGCTAAGGAACTGAGCCATGTGAATTAAAGCTGTCACGCAGTGTATCCCAGGGTGCTGTTCATGGTGTGTGGTGAACAGTGCATTTACTCAAACATCTCTTTCCTAATTTCTCAAGTGGAAAAATTGGAGTGGTATGCAACCCAAAATCTCCTGAGGAGGTCTCCTGAGAAAATGCACCCCTGAGGGGAAGCTGCAATTACAGGAACAGTGCAGGGGGCTTTGGAGATGAAATACAACACAGACACATCATTTCTGAAGCAGTTATGTAGAAAATTCATGAATGAAATTCCTTGAACAGAAATCTCCTTTTTATATAAGCCAAAAGTTAATCACACATTAAAACCCCATAAGCTTTTCTGGCTCTGTAGCTCATCTATGGTTATCAATGATTCCACAGCATGTGCAGTACTTTGCTTAGGCTCAGCAGATTTTCCACCTCTTTTAATCTATTTATTGCATATACCACTAACTTCTGAAGTCACCACTAGTTCATGATTACCTAATGGCCAAGTTTATTTGCTTCAGTTGTGCTGAGCCCCTACTAGAGTTATTGGAACTGCTTGTGTCAAAGCTTTTGTGAACAAGGTGCCATCCAGATTTTACTGTTGTCCCAACTGCAACACTACAGCAACATGGATGGCTTGTAGATGTGTCTTCTCTGTAACTGTAGGCTTTTGGATAAAGAGGGAGTCTTCACTGGCAACCAGCAATGTGCTGTCTCTTTAATATACATGTTTTGTTTAGAATGTGCTTCCTGTAATTGAAATGCATACATGCTAGCTTATTATTAGGTATTTCACTAGTGTGCTGAAGAGACGAGAATGTGGAAGCAGGAGCATGTCTTTCTGATTCGAAACTCAAAATTATTTCCCTGAGACACTACAGGTTCTAAAGGCTAAGAGTAGATGAAGGTATTAATCAATTTGTGTCAGATTTGGCTGATAACTTGGCCAAAGTTGCAGTTTCCAAAATACTTTAGTTTTATTTGCATTTGTTATAAAAGTGGAGTGACAGATCAGTGGAATTTGCATGCTCCTGGGGATGGTATCTGGGTGCTTTGCTGCATTACCTGCTTCACCCCTTAGTTCGAAGCTTCTCTTGAAGAGATTTTTTTCTCATTACAGTTTGTTGTGGCTGGGATTTCATGCAGCAGGGCCTGAGGGAGGGGTGCTGGGGTCTGTGGACATCGTGGGCCCCCCTAGTGCAGGTGCCAGGCTGCTATGCAGCCCCAGGCCTACCACAGCTGCTGCAGGCATCAGAGTAATCCCAAATCTGTTGCTTATTATATCAAATAACTTCTTTTGGTCAGCCTGCCCTCCCTCCTGATTGCAACTTGTGATCACCTGTGCTCTCTGGCAGCTGCACCTGATTGGCTCACTCCCAAAGGCCATGAAGCCTAATTGTTTTCAGCTGTGGTGATACTTATATAAAGGCCTTTGCAGGTACCTCAGCTTCTTCTGTCAGAAGAGCTCTGGCCTCCCACACCTGGTTTCTCTCTGCAGGCTGGTGCCCGCAGCCAGGCCGGGCAGCTGCTGTGCTGAGATGGCTCTTGGCCTGCACTGCTGGCAGCTTCCGTGTTTCCAAAGGTATTAAAAACAGCTTTTGTCCTTGCCTGAAGCCAGTGTGGAAACTTGTCAGCTGAGGTATTCCTGTCAGTAGTAACTGCAGTCCTGATCAGCTCAGGTGTTAATGTAGCTGAGTTACAGTGATAGTCACTCCAGGAAGGTGAAGCTGTTGTTCCTCCGGGACACCTGTGGGCATGGAGGGAGCCAGCAGTTTTCTCTGGTTTCTAATGTTTATAGCAGTTCTTAGTGCATGTGCTGTGCCAGTCAATCAGCATGGGACCATCACCCAGAAACTGGATTTTTTCTCTGTTTGCTCCTTGATGGTGGTATGTGAATTGGAAGGGAGGAGAGGCCCTGTTGTGCTGCTGCCAGTCAAGTTGCTTTCTCCATGCTGACCCCTCCTGTCTTTGTGTCACTCTGTGGTGTTACTTATTATACTGATAGTAGCAGTGGAAATTATACTTTTTTTTTTTTTTTTTTTTTTTTGGTGCATAGAAACTGACTCCTATGTGTATAATGTGCTTTTAAAAATGGTTTAGTGCTTTTTAGATCCCATTACCAGTACAAGCAATTCAGTGACAGGAAATATTTACTTCTACTAGTGTATTTCCAATAATGTTTAACTTATGTCTGCATAACTTACACAAGTAAAGCTTTTCAAAGAGAGGAGAACAGGAGCAATACAGCAGTTGAATAAAAAAATTCCTGTCTTTGGCTGCCCTCGAGGAAAAGGAAGGGGTTGTTCCTGGGGCTTTGGTGCTTGCCTGAGTCTGAAGAAAGCCTAACATGTTTGCTTCCAAGTGCTGGTGACTGTTGCCTGTTAGTGGTCAGGGAAATCTGTGGTTTAAAGACCTGACCTTTGTGAATTTTGCATTAGTTTGGCTTGGAGCAAAAAGAAGAAACCCAGGGAACTTGCAGAGTAGGATGCTTTAGAGAATACTTGCTTCCCCCAAGTGCAATTGACATTTTATTACTGTTGTTAGAATGCTAAACTAATTAGAGTTGAACTAATCTTTCTTTTGAGCATTATCAATGTATATAGGTTATATTCCTGGCAGAACTCTGATTATGATGTTCTGTGATGGCAGGTTCTGCAGGATAACTTTCATTCCTACAGATTTGTTGCTACATATTTTGAATGTAAGGCTGCAATAGAAGGTGTAGAAGGACAGATGTTTTATTTCTTCCCATCTAAACCAGAAAGCACATGTGGGTTCTCCAACCCTTGGCTTGGATGGTGTGCAGTTATGCTTCAAGTGTGGGTTTTAGCTTTCTGGACTTTTTTGGGTATAAAGTATTAGCTTTTCTCTTCTAAAATATATTTAAATGCTTGTTCATAGCCACTGCTTTCACAATAAAATTAGGTTGTGATTCCTAGAAGTTCAAGATAAATACCAGGAACTAGGTTCTAAGACATTTTTAATTTTTTTTTTTTCTTCCTGTGATATCTCTTTTCTTGGTCACTGTAACCATGCATCTATTTTGAAGGCACTTTAATTTGCTGTGCTTCTCTCCTAAGAATGTGAAAGTGCAGCAGAATCAAAATGTAACTTGAAGAAAGCTTTGGCAACCATGTCCATCTGCTACAAAGATGCTGCTTAAGACCTGCAGCAGGTAAAAGCAGGTTTAGTTGTCTGATAGCCCAAGGGAAGGAGAGGCACAGAAAGTGCTGCACTAATCTGTGCTTCTGAGGGGCAAGAAAGCTGAATTGCACAAAGGGTCCCAGCCCATAAGAGTTTGGGATGATAGTTCTTGTTCTATGAACAGTCAGACTGTCTGTGGCTGGTTCCTTTACCTTGGACTTTCACTAGTGGAAGAATTGAGACTATTCAGTCAAACTCAAAGTCTCAGAGTTGGAAAGGTGAAGTATTACAACTACTTTTGCCTTTTGTGAGAAAATCTCAATCCTCGCTATGAAACATCTTGTTGCTTTTCATTACTTTTTTTTTTTTTTTTTAAAAAAAAGAAAGTACTGCTTTTAGGAATTACTTTCCCATTTTAGAGCCAAATCTGCATGTGTGAACATACATACTTCAGTTGGGAAGTATCACCCTTACTAGTCATCTTCTAGTGTTTACCATTATTTCAAAGCATTTACCCTCTGAAAAGCAAAAGCAGCAGTATCCTGCTAGTTCCTCTGGCATCTCTAAGATTTCAGTCTTATCTCTTTCTAACCTTACTTTTCTATAGTGACTACAGTGTTTTTTTATCTTGAGTTGAAAGAGTTTGTACTGAGTGGAGTTCAGTAAGGCTCATTTTTCTTCAAAGCCTACAAAACTCTTTGTTCCATAATATTAATTATTGTTAACAGGTCTCTCAAAGGTTCAACTTACACATGCTATTTTAAAATGTTTGTTTTGCTATTACCTGATTATAAGATTGTTTTTAAAGTGAAAACTGCATGGTTGTCTGGTGATCCAGGTTCTTAGAACAAATGAGCCCTTTCTTTTGATTTGTTGTCATTGTTTCTCAAATACATTTCAAGTAGATTGTTTCTGTCATTCTGTAAATTGCTGGTCTGAGCTGTTGTTTATTTTGTTGAACTACACTTCTATTGCATAATTGCATTTGCCAGGTGGAAGTGAGAGCTGTCTGTTCAAAATCACAACTAATAGCATCTTGGGACTTTACTCCAACTAAATACTGCCCCAGTTTTTTCATCTCTGTGCCTCCAATACATATCAGTCAACCTTATACAGCAACTTTCAAGGTTAACAGTCTGCATACCCAAGGATAGATGGCCTACTTATTTATTAAAAATAAAAAAATAAAAAAATTACTTTCAGGGAGAGACAATAGATTCAATGTTCTAGGATGACTTAAGGGGAGGGAAGAAAGATTTTGATCAGTAAAAATAGGAGATAGTTTATACAGTGTTAAAAAACCTAAAACTACACACAGAAAACTGTGACTGTGAAATAGTTTCTTCTAGGTCTTATTGGGATGTAAATGTGATTTAAATTAAATCATGGAAAATGACCAACAATTATAAAATCCTATTTCTGAAAAATGGAATTTAGGATTTGCACTATTTCTCTATCAGACCTTTATGCTATCTCTGTAGTAAAAGGTGAAAAGGTGATTTAGGCTATTTAAAAAGGAGGTTATTGCAAATTGAAGATAGAGCTATAATTGGGTCTCCTGCTGATTCAAGTGAGGAAAAAACAATTAGTGGAACACTTTAAGAAAAAAGGCTAATCTTCAAAAGTGGTTGGAAAACAAAGTTCTGTCCACTGACATGCTGACCCAGATAATGAAAGCTCTCCTGCATAAGGTTGCTGGACTAGACGACTGGACTTGGATGACTGACTTCCATGGTAGAACAAGTTTTTGTTTGCATAAGTATTTTCTGTGCGCCTATGTGATTCTGAGGCCCTGGTTCTTTATTAATGATTCCTAATTAGCAATATTGTAATTTTATATTTTGATCTATCCCATTTTTTTCATTGAGGTACATGGTTCTTGCATACAAAATCATTGAGTACCTATGTACAACAGAGATAACTGCTGTCATCTTAACTGAATGTTGCCTTAGAATGTTGGTACCGATACTGCTGTGTGCACCCAAGCTGATGTGCACACAACTTGGAAGCAGAGCACCTGTGGAGATTGTATGCCCTGAAATTGTCTTTTCCTTAGGACAAGACTTAAAAGAGCAGACTTAAGTGCGACTCAGGCTCTATTTACCAGAATAGCATAGGGTGTTTGTAATTATTATTGGTGCTAACGGTATCAAACTAACTTCACTTATTCACTCGGTGTAGTGTTTGAAATGTAGTTCTTGTAGCACGAAGTTCAGTGTGATCTCCTGCTAGCTGGTGGTTAGCTAGCCAACAGGTCCTACATCTGGTACCCCAGCGGTGGTGCTGTCAGCATGTGAGATAGCCCATGTTTAGCTGAGCTCAGCTGTCCTTTGTGTTGCAGAATAGACAAGAGTATCACAGGCAAACTGCAGTTCTTCTGAGAAAAGGCTGCTCTCTCCTTACTGGTTTTATACTTAATAATTGGTCTTACATTACTGAGTTTTTGCTAAGCTTTTTAAAGGCCTGCCTTATCAATGTGTTATAGAAAGTGTTCTTTCCTGAAGTCTCATATGAGTGGCAAAGGTCAGGTATGATGGCAGTCTTAAAATCCACATTTTTATTTGACCTTTATATACTTAACAAGTGTATAATTCTTTCCCCTCACCCCCATAGAGCCAATGGGAAGGATGGTATTACGCTGTGTCTTTGATGCTAAGGTGTCTCAAATTCTCTGTCTAGCTTCAGAATCACTTTTGTGAAATGCTCCAGCTGTGATTCTTGTAACTCTTTGGGCTAACATATCCTTTCATTATTGTTTTTTGCTGCATGACGGCTGGGTGGGGGTGGAATCCTCAGCTTTTACAGCTTGTGTTCTGTGTTAGAATAAAATTGGTTTTGGAATATGACCTTTCCTGTAGAGAGGAACTAATTGAAACTTGAGTATCAAATTAGTTCATGTAAGAGTTCTAAGTGTCAGGATCATTTGGCAAGCCTGTCTCTCTTATCAAGCCTTATGAAATTGCAAAAATTTGACAGACAATATGACAGCTGCATACATCACCATTCACAGAAGGTCATTTTCCCCCTTGGACCAGGAAGCTATACCCTTACGAATTCAGTGTGTCCTGCATTGGAAAGAGAGCCATACACCCTGGGGGGCACAGGGTGTTAGAGTTAGTGTAGCTGAAGCTCTGGAATGCACTGGCAAGAGTTTACAGTTGCTGTTCTCTGTGCCAGCTTGTCTCAACTAAGTTTTTTTGTGACTTACTTGTAGGTGACAGATAAGCTCAGAATTTATAGAGCATGCATATGTAATAAAGGGAAAAAGAAATCTTTTGAGTTCCTCACTGCAAGCTTACATTTTAGTAATAGACCTATTCTGATATATCAGGGTAGATGCAGTCTGTCAGGTTATTACAAATATTTGGGCATTTTTCCAGTTCTGTATGTGTCAGATATTTTTTATCATCCAAGCAAATGCTGATCCCCAAACTAGTACATCTTAGATCACACTTTAGTTAGCTCTGACTTGGAGCTGATTAATCATTGATTGGAAAGTTTGACTTGAAAAAGAAGTGTCTCAAAAAGATACAACTTGGTGAATGTGAGTGGTTTTTTGTGCTTTTTATTATTATTTTCCCTCCTTTTTCTTTCTTTTTTTAGCTGTATTAAGTAACCTCTTGGGCTCTTCACTATTTTGAGCTGCAGATTGTAACTAAACCATCTTCAAATCTGTGAATTTTGCTAATATTGCTGTAGTACTCACCTGTTTGATGCTACTTACACTTCTGCCTCTGAGCATTTTCTCAGTTTCTAGTAGCTTGTTTCAGGCCTTATAAGTTTCAATTATTGGAAAAAAAATGTCATTGATTGTAGGTCAGTACTGTAGATTATTGATGCATTTGCTTTTAAACTATTGCTTTTGTGTTAATTTTATTTTTATGTACATGCATATATATATATTTCTAAAAAGAGATAGTCAGTGACCATAATATAATTTCAGTAATGAACTAAAAATTAAATGGGGGTGTGATCATTCCCTCTCCCCACTTTACTCTTTTGTCCTTATTTTTGCTTCAAGAAAAAGAAGTAAAATTCTAGGTTTCATTTGTGAAGATCCTTGGCAGAGGAAATTGTATCATCATGATGAACAAATACAGGAGTTATTTTATTCATGTAATGGCTTGTTTATAAAAACGTATACAAATCACTTATGAAACAGTACAGACATTAGGATGCTCTGCTGGAGGGGAGTCCTGCTTGAACAACAAATTCAGGATTTGTTACAGTCATGAGACATAAAAATCTGTTGAATGTCTGGTTGATTTAGATGGTGCAATTGTGAATCTTCCTTTAATGAAATTTATGAAACAACTTCAAGTGCAACTGTCTCTTACAGTAATTTTTAATAACCAGCTTAAATCACTATTATATTTTATTGAAAGTTTTCTCTTAGTATCAGCCTAATTCCCAGAAAGCAATATAATTTGCTTCTTTTTTTCAAATCCACATTATTTATGAAGATAATAAAAAGATGCATTCCTATGGGATTATTTAAAATCAGGATTGAACAAACATCAAGCAGAACAGCATTAAAGCAAAGATGGTAGAAAGGCTGAGTAGTGATACTATCCAGATAATTAGTCTGATCTTGAAGTACAGAAAAACTAGTAATAAAATATACTATGAAAAATTGCATCTGACATACTATTTGGCCTTGCGATGAAAGGATATTGTGTATTTTTCATAGAGTCATAGAATGGTGAAGGTTGAAAGGGACCTTAAAGATCATCAGATTCCAACCTCCCTGCCCTGAGCAGAGACACCTTACAACAGACCAGGCTGCACAAAGTCTCATCCTGCCTGGCCTTGAACACCTCCAGAGAGGGGGCTTTCACAACCTCCCTGGGCAACCTGTTGCAGCACCTTACTACCATCTTGGTGAAGAATTTCTTCCAGATGTCTAACCTAAATCTCCCCTCCTTCAGTTTAAAGCCATTACTCCTTGTCCTATCACTGCCCCCTCTGGTGAAAAGCCCCTCCCCAGCTTTCCTGTAGCCCCTTCAGGTACTGGAAGGCTGCTCTAAGGTCTTCTTGGAGCCTTCTCTTCTCCAGGGAGAATAACTCCAACTCCTTGAGCCTTTCTTCATAGCAGAGGTGCTCCAGCCCTTTGGTCATTTCCCATTGCTGAAAATAAGGGCAAAATTAATGTACCTGTTACTGTATTTAATAAGAATTTTCTCAAATTTTCTAGTAGAAATGTATCAATGGCTGAGGCTCCCCTGTCAGTAAGATCACTAAGAGAGGTCTGATTCCAGAACACAGAAATAAAATCCTTCTTCTTGCTCAGTATAAGCTGTCTCTGTCCTTAGGTATCTACTGCAGAAATGAAGACTAGGGGCAAGAGGCTGGGAAATTGAAGGAAAACCAAGGTATTTGATTCTCTTCTGTCTATTGAGGTGATCCTCACTAGTACAGCCTTTAATTAAAGAAAGAGTAAATGCAGGTCATCATTGTTACCATGAAGTCCTTTATCTCCTAGATTTGGAAGCTTCAGAATTGGTATTGTTTCAGAACTGTATTTATGAAGATGACCTGTCGTGACTTGGAAATTCTTTACACAATTTTTTTTGTGTGATATATTAGAGATGTAAACTTATTCCAACTATTGGGTAACATGGTTGAGTTACTGATATTACTGATTTTTTTTTTTTCGTTCTTTTTTCAATACTTTTACAGAAGAGTTCAGCAGTTTCTTGGCTTCAGTGACTTTTTCAAAATAAAATCCCAGACACTCAGACACTGTCTCCATCATTTTGGTATGTTTTCTAAAGCTGAACAAGATGGAGAGTATGGGGAGTTTATGTGCACGCGTGCACGCACACAGATGACAAGACTTTCGAGTAAAAGAGGGAAAGGAAATGTTAATCCTGGGCATTAATTCTATTGAGTTTGTTATTGGAAGGGGCAAAAGGTACAGTTTTTAGATGGGAAAGAATATTTCAGACTTGGTCAAGTAGATGTGAGACTCTGACTTTGTTTGAGAAGACAACTTTTCCTTTTCTGAACAGCTGTAGTCATTATTTGCTCATCAATATTCCCTCTTCCCTCACGCCCTTCTTTCAATAGTATATTTTAAGCCTAAAATATTAATTAGGGGATTTAAAATTCCTCTAAAATATTTTCACAGCTTTTGTATTGGGTATTTGGCTCATAAACAGTTTCACTAAGTTCACTTCTACTTAGGATCTCTGTGTCACTCTGGTGTAAACTGGGGCTTTTGAATGAATTTTTTGTTTGGTGTTAGGACTCTGATGGATATATCAGTTTAATTTATATCCTCCAGACTTTAATAAATGGAAAATGAAATAACCTTTTACTAATATTTAAAAGCTAGTGATTTTATTTTACAAAAAACCCCACCAAACCCCAAAACAAGCAGCAAACAAAAAAAAACAAACCAAAACTAACCTAACAGCACCTCTGCCAAGACAAGAAGGTGCCTTGTGAATCAGATTAGCATCTTGTCAGCCTTTAGTATGTATAGTTGCCAAAAAAATAATTTTAAGTTTTTGCAATAAAAACACAGCTAAGAGCCATTCAAGTATCATGCTGTTTTTGATGGACAGAGGATGCAAGATCCAAATTCACACTTTTTGTTGAATCAGATTTGAAGTGCAAGTATTATGGTGTTCAGTCTTATATGAAATTAAATTTATTTGTGCTCTTTTCAATTTTCATTGTATTATTGAAAATCATCTTTAGTGAGCATGACTAATGAGGCCACTACATGGATAAGGTAATTTATATTCTTCAGCTCTCTTGATGCTTAGAGACAGATAGTCTCTTGATAATCCACCTTCTTGAGTCTTTTTCCTGTAACTGAGGAATTCTTATCAAAAGAAATTACTTAACAAAAGGACTTATGTTTAGGAAACAAAACTGTGTATGTTCTCTGTGTGATAGTGTGACTTCCCAGAACTGGGTAACTTTAACTTCTGCTTCCAGGTTTTCTTTGGTAGATTGAAGATGCTGTGGTAGATGTTACAGCAATACCATGTGTTTAAATGGCTTATCTCTGCACTGCTGATGAGCTGGTGCCCTAAGCTACCCCAGGATATATTCATGCCAAGTGCTGCTAAGTTTGAGCTCTCTCTGTCTTTAGGAGTCTGCTGCAGAGATGAACAAGACTAGGGGTGAGAGGCTGGAAAATATTGCCTCCATTTTAAAGGCAGGGGAACATCTTGCCTAAGGACATGCTTAAGGGTCTGTGAGAGAGACAAGAAGTAAACTCAGATTTTCAGGGTCACCATCCAGTGCTTTAATAGTGAAATTGTTCTTCCCTTGGAAGGGAGTTCTTGGTTGATGCACACAAACAATAAGGTTTCTTCCCCCCCCCCCCCCTCTAAAAAACACAAAAAAGATTTTCTCCCCCCCCCCCCCCCCCCCTTCTGTGAGGCCCTATTTGTTTGCTGCTGAATGAACAGAAAAACTTCTGTGACAGCAGATATCTGTATTTTAGAACAAAAACAAAGGGACATTGAGAAGCTTTCCCCCCTTATTTCCAGGCTCTTTATATGATAATTCTCTGGAATCTACTTGCATTCTGTTCGACTGTGGGTTTTTCATCCTTTAAGACTGCAACCTTTATTTTATGTTCCTGTTTTTCCTAATGCACGTGCCAGTGCTGGCACAAGGGAGACAGGAAAAACACAAGAAGAATGAAATAATTTATAAATGTATGAAATCTCTAAGGTACAGTATGCAAGAAAGCATCTTATGGTTTTACCTGCATCATGGAGTTGAAATTTGGGAGCTGTTCTATGCTGTAACTCCTCTAAGATGCTACAGTGTGTTTATTCTCACATAGTTTTATTGGAATATATTTTAGTGAAAATATTTTGTTAATTAAGCTTTTGCTAAAAATGCAATTTTCTCCTGTATTGGGGCCAGGAGGTGGGGAAAGAAGGGAAGAACTGTGATGAAGTGTTGTTTTTTCTTATTCTACATGTAAGGTAGACTTTCAGCCTTAAATAAACACTTACTGTAATGCTCATTTATGCTTGGTGTCAGATTGACCATTTTATATCATTAACTTAGTATGCTATGACACATTTGTCAACAAAAGATGTTGCTCCTAATTTCATAATGATAGGAAATGTATTTGGGCAGTTACTTAGCAAAAAACAAATTGGGCCAATTGAGATGGCAGCATGTGTGTGCTGGATGGTACAAAATATTTGTGAGAGCAGGTTTGCAGAAGCTTAATGGTATGAAAGTGGCTGCAGGAAAGGAGAGAAGTAATATCTTCCCCAGCAGTAAGCAGTCGGACTGCTGAGCAAACACTTGTCCCTGGGAGGTAAGGCTCTGATCTAACAAACACTTGAAAATATAACTGTGTGCTGTTGTCTTCAGTGAAATATTTCACGAGTTCAGTGCTGAAAGTTTTTAACTGAGTTTTAGTTGAAACAGGTTAGTCCACAGCAAAAAACTTACTTATTGGTCATGTGTTCATTTGCATTCTCAATGTAACATGTTTTCATCTTTTTTTCTGCATCAAAACTATGAGGTATAAATCTTTTATGCTTGCCCTTCCAGCTGTACCTTTTAGTCTTGAGAATAGTTTCTTTGTCTTTTCAGGTGTTGAGACATCACTTTAAATTGCAGTTACTAAGTCCAAACAAATTCCAAGTAAGTCATACCAGCTGTTTAACCTTATCATAATTTTCTTAGTGTTAGCCTATAATCTTAAATAACCTGTAGCAAGCATTTTAATTTCCTTTTTAAAAATAGATTGCTCTTGTTGCCTGGAGGTTATATGTACAAAGAGAACTGGCCATTACCCAAGGGTTCCTCACTGTTTAGTTTCATGTGTTTGGACTTGCACATTTGGATGTTGTGCCAAGGTGTATCGCTTACATTTGTCAATAGCAAAGCACGTGGTAGCACTTGGTTTGTTAACACAGTGAAAGAGGTACAAGCACCACAGTTTGTTTCGTTCCTTATGGCTGTATCTGTTTGTTCAGGGTGCAATGACTTGTACTAGAGATGATTAGGCTGTTGCCTGAAATCCCTGTTTTATTTCAATAGGTAAGATGAGTTTAGGGTGCTTCCATTACTCAAAAGCAAGAAGGGGGAATAATATGAGTGCCTTGTTGTGCAATTGTGACAATTACAGGCTTTATTAGTAGCCTCCAAAGAATATTTCCAAATATGCTATGATCCTCAATGGTGAGATGAAGGACTACTTGTAGCACTTACCTCCAGCATCTCCCACCCCCTTAACACTCTGCAAACATACTAGGATTTTTCATTGAGGAAATGATTAAACTTCACATGCTGGACAAAGCAGACATTGTATTACGGTCAGCTGAAACCTAAAAATTCATTTAGATCATGTCAACCTGAAACTTATTTTGTAGCATTTAGTTTACCTTTGTAAACTTCATGTGGTATTGCATTGATAGAAAATTCATCACTGATATGCAAAGCCTGGCTGTCATGTCTTTTGATATTTTGACAGCTCATCTTTTGCTTGTTTTATCCTTGCCTTCATGGTAGCTGTTAAAGGGTTTTAAATACTCCCCTGGTTTATTGTGGAATATTTATGCCTCTTACATGCCTCTCAAGAGATGAAGAAGCAGAGGTCAGAAGCATCCTGGGAAATACTATATGGACGCAATAGTAAGCTGTATGTGCATGATAGTGTATTTGTTTGTTAAGAAGTGATTTATGTATCTTGGAGAAATTTACTTTGGGGAACTAAAGTTACCTTGCAGAATTATAAATGAAATGGAAAATGTGAGTCTTTACGAGGTTGGGTTAAGTAATGATCAACACTTCAGTGCTACTCAGTTGAGAAGTGTGATTTAGTGTTTACAGGATTAGGTCTCTAGATTTTACACAAAAATATTTAAAATGGAGTATGTTTAAAAGAGACTGATTATTGAAAAGTTTTTTTGCTGAAAATGATAAATTCTTCTTCATGTCAGGAAGAAGATGCTTCTATCTTTTTCTGTCATCTAGTTTTTATATTTGCTGGCCCTGTGTTAAACCCTGATAACCTGAGTATCTTTCTGGTTTAACTGAAGTTGTTGGTACCTTGACTCCTCATGAAGTGGAGAGAAATTAAAACTTATTCTCAAGAAGTTGTTCCTTAGTCTAAGAAGTAAATGGAGATATTCTTGAGTAAAGATACATGCCGTATTACCAGTGTGAACAGAAGGTCAAAATCTTACTTAACACTTTTCCTGAGGAGTGCACGGGAGCTGGGTGGAAACAGGCTTTTTGAGGGGGTGTTGGTGCTTTATGCAGCATATACCAAATGTTGACAGTGTGAAATGTTGCCTATTGTGCAGAGATAAAGGTACAAAACTCCTTATTTTCAGTTTCTTGAGGCCTTCATTTTTGAAGGGAGAAAACATTTTTGTCTTGTCCTGGGCTGCATCAAAACAAGCACGGCCAGCAGGTCAAGAGAGGTTGTTCTCTCCCTCTACTGTGCTCTCATGAGATCCCACCTGCAGTACCGTGTCCAATCCTGGAGCCCCCAAGAAGGACATGGAACTCCTGGAGTGAGTTCAGAGGCAGGCCACAAAGATGGTCAGCAGGCTGGTGCACGTCTCCTGTGGAGACATGCTGAGAAGTTGAGGTTGTTCAGCCTGAAGAAGACTCCAGGGAAATGTTATAGCAGCCTTCCAGTATCTGAAGGGGGCCTACAAGGAAGCTGGTGAGGGAGTTTTTACAAGGACATGTAGCAAGAGTACAAAGGGTCATGGATTAAAACTTAGAGGGGAGAAACAGGTTAAACATTAGAAGGAAATTCTGCGTTATGATGGTGGTGAAACACTGGAACAGGTTGCTCTGGGGAAGTTGTGGAAGCCCCATCCCTGGAATTATTCAAGGGCAATTTGGATGGGGCTCTGAGCAACCTGATCTAGTGGGAGGTGTCCCTGCCAATGCAGGGGGTTGGATCTAGGTGATATTTAGGTCTCTTTCAACTACAGTCATTCTATGGTTATCTTTAGTTGTAGTAAAGCTTCATTTAGGCTTTGGTGTCTGCATTAAAGATTGAGATTTTCCCAAAAGAGGAAAAAAAAAAAAGGGAAGGAAAAACCACCAATCGTCTAAAAGATGTCTTGGAAAACCACCCTTGAAGGAAAACACACTGCCTAGTTCTGCAGTGATCACGGCCTCTGTAAGAACAGGGGATAAAAGGAAGATCTTTGGAGAGAGAAAATTGCTTGGAAGGATCTAGGGAATGTTGTATCACACTTTAATTGACTTTTGGCATTCTGAATCTATTACGCAGTCTTGTGGAAAATTTCTACTTTCTTTTAAATTAAATTAATATATAAACCAGAAACTGGGAAGAAGGAAAACTCGCCTTTTTCTTAGCCTGAATGTACTTTTAAAATTTGTGTGCATTCATGGAAATAGTCTCAGTGACATTCATCAAACCTATTCATGTGACTTAATGTTCCTACACTGGACTCAGACGATTTAGTCTTGAGAAAGCAAATATTATTCAAAGTATATAAAAAAAGGAAATTAAGTCTTTGAAAATAATAGTTTCAAAGTTTTCACTGGCAGATATCGTGTATCATTCCATCTCTGCCCTACTCTAATTGATTTAGAAGTGTTAGGCATTTAGGGAGTGTGAGTTTATCATTTATTGAAATCAATCTCTTTCTGCAAGCTTGCTTTATTCTCCCTGGCAGTCAGCTCTACTGTCTCCAAGCCCTGAATGCTCCAGGCTGGACTTACTCAGTGGTGATTGCATAACAGGGTGAGAGCTCCAAGCATTGCTGTTATGGATTGACCTCCCCTGACCAGGAAATGCCAATCCTGCAGAGTGGGCTCACCTCTGACAGCAAATAAATGTAACCCCTGCACTAGGGCACAGCAGACTAGGAAAACAATGAACCGTTTTCCCATGATAATTGTTCCATGGTCCAGAGCTAAAATATTTTTAATATCTTCTAATGAACAGTTGTAATTAATATGAATATGGTTATGTTTTAATAATAAACATCTCATAAAAATGCCTGCCTGACATTCCTGTACAGCTTGTAGAGTAATGAATGTAGTTCACTGTAGTGGGCTGTTATGCATTAAAAAAACAACAACTATGGAACATAATCTCTTCTACTATGTATTTTACAGAAAATCTGTAGATTTAATGAAACCTGTCTGATGCTGGGGAAATGGCCGTATTAACTGCAATTTATGGTTAAATAAATAACTTTTATGGCTGACAAACAAGGGATCTAAACCATACAAGTAAAGCTGAACTAACAAAAGCTGTGATGCATTATATGAATATGATTCTGACCTCTAAGAAAATGTATTGAATTTTTAGAGCTTTCTGATCCCATATATTACAATCAGCTCAGGGCTCTGAGGGACTAAATCACTTTTTCCTTGTGTTTTGGGTACAGTTAACAGCAAAAGCACACATCTCTTGTCAGGAGTGTACAGCAGGGGATTGTCCCACAGTTTATGCATTTTCTGTACAGGTTTAATAGCTCTATGGTCAGTGTATTGTCTCTTCATTAATTTTGGGAAGGGCTTTTAAAAAAAAAAGTCTAATTAGCTGAGAGGGAAAATAAGAGACAGGTCCCTGAATAGCATCATTCTGAATTGCTGGTGTTATTCAGAGCAAGAACTGTATTCGAGGGAGACACTAAGGGCTCTAAATGGTTAACGGTAAATCACTGTTCTGTCCCCTTTTTTCTTTCTTCATTTTTGATAAAAAGAAATAACATAGTAATACTGTACATACTACAGAAATATCACTGAAGCAATTTTCCTGGAGCTGCACTTTTAGTTAATATGCTGCTTTTGTACCTTCTCAAATGCAAAGATCCTTATGTTTCCTCGGTGTGCTCCCTTGCATGTCTGGCTGCATTTTGTTTTGGTCTGAAACTGTAAAACAGCTTCTGCAGTTACCATGGCGTAGGTGGTGATTGTTCCCCTTACATTCCCAATAATCTAGTTCTGCTTCAGTGCTTGTATGATCTTTAGGATAACTCTGTATTCTTATGTTATGTTTAGATGGTGTAGCCTATTTTTTTCTTTTGTGCTTATCAGGGAGTGATTGATTTCTATCAGATGACAATACAGACATCCATTTTCTACATACTCACTTTAATTTTTTTCTATCAAGTCATTGGGTATTTTCTGTACTACTAAAGAACTCTGCATTTCCAGGTTGCTCATTTGCTAGCAGAAAAGAGAAATAAGTAGTGTACTTGTGAAATTATGGAATTATTTTCAAGTATGGAAAAGTTATTAAAATCAGCAACTATATCCTGTCATTCACTTTGAGGAGTGTTATGACAGCAGTAAAATAAATACTGAATCAGTTTTGTAAGGAGTATCCTTACTACTTCTTTATGTTGGATTTGTGTTATATAGCCTGCCTGTCCTATCTAGACAGTTTTATGAGAAGCAATGCTGCATGCCTGTGAGTCTCCATCAAATTAAATTCCAGAGGTTAATACAGAAGTATTTTCTTTTCTAACTAATGTTTCAGAGAGGGATAAAAATTGTCCTGAATTACTTCAGAATTGTTTCTCAAAGGTAGTTTTATATATATGCACACACACACACAAATCAGGAAGATCTAAATGTACCAGCTATACCTGGATTAAGAAATTTCTGAGCTGAAAATAAACATACATAAAATGTACTGTGAGGTATCCTAACATCACTACCCAATTTCACTTGGTCAAGCCTTGTCCTTTTTTCTTCCTAATCAGTTTTTGTGTTTGCTTCCCTGAAATAGACTGAATTCCTTCATTGCAGTTGCAAATCTGCTTTGTGTTTCCCATCCTCGAGTTTCATTTTCTCCCTACAATGTGGACAGCTCATTACTCAGGTTATCATTAAAGAGTTTCCTCCATCCCTTGATTCCAGGGCTCAATATTAACACTTATGATTGTTTCTTTTGGTATTTTAGTGGTATTTCTAGAATGAAATTTGCTGTTGTAGGCTACTCATACTGCATTTGAAAATTCCAACCTTAGCAAACAGATGAGGATTTTTATCCTAATGAATTTGCAATTTCTGCTTTTTAAACCTCATATTTGGAGAAAGTGGTGAAGAATTAGTTTGGTTAATAAGGACAACCCAGAGCACAAAGGTACATTTACTGTGGAAATGACTGCTAGAGTCAGCAACGAAGTATTTATGACATACTGAATATGAAGCACTTGTCTCTGTATGGAGCCTGTCATCTAAAAGCATCTGTCTGATTCAGAAGGGAAGCCCTGTGTTGGAATTTACCAGGACTTCTTGTGTCCACTGCAAGGATATGGGAACTTTGTGCTGCTTTCAGCACAGAAGGGAATACGAGCTAGATACTACTATCAGGGATAATACAATTAGGTGGGAAATGCAGGAGCTGTAGAGGGAAGTTTGGACAAGAGATGTAACTCAATTCAGGATTATAAAAGGGGAAATTGGATCTTTATCCAGTGATCCCAACTGACTGTTCTTATAGATTAATGCAGAGAGATTTATTTTGTGTCAGAGGTCTCTTTGTAGTCACAGTGGGTCTAAAATTTACTTTCTTGGTACTTTGATTTGGACTGGCTTCATGGATTTAATTCTGTTTAACCATAAGCTCCTATATAAGTCTTGGAAATTAGGAGTACACTTGCTCTGTGAAGATTGTACAAAGAAACATTGATCAGTAGCTCTCATAGGTTGAACTGCCTCTTAGAGACAATGGTTTCTCTACATTAGCTCTGTAGGGAGCCCAGGGTGATAGGCTTCTCTGTTAGGCTCCAGACACTTTGAAATTATGAATGTGACTCTGTAAATATGACTGCTGGGAAAAACGTGTAGTCAGAGATCAGGATGTGCTGGACACAGGTGAAAGTGCTAAGTTCAGCCTCTCTGTTTTCATGCTGGATTTCCTATCTGAAAAATAAACATCTATTGTGCAGCAAATATTTCAAGCAAATGACATCAATCTCCATCTGAGACTGCCCTGGGGCATAAAAATAACATAAGGGAAATGTTTGGCCAGCATCTTTCATAATGCAATACAGAGTATCTAAGCAAATATTTGTTAGTATTGCTTCTAAAGACAGACTCTACTAAACAACTATTATTTTTAGAGTGTTAGAATAGGGGTAAAGCAGTCTAGTATCCAGGTCATCTTGTTCTAGGCAGCAGATGAACTACCTGTAAGGGCTATTCCTCTTTTCTGCCTGGAGCATTTAGTCCAAACAGCCAGGGTTTATTCACTCTGGCATAAATCTTTTTTGCAGTGGGGTTACTGAAAATACCTGGCTGACCTGCCACTCTGGTTTTTAGTAGTTCAAGCTTGTGTCCATTGAATCTGAAAATGTTACATGTCTTTTAAAATAGGAATAGAAAAAAATACATATTATTTACAACTTTTCTCTTTTACTACAGGCATTTATAGACATTTTTAGAAAAGCTGGCCATAAAGTAATATTCTGTATTTGGTCAATGAATGGGATGTTTACCTTCTTAACATGTTTTCTGTGAACAGCTTAAAAAAACTGACATCACTTTTGCAATTTAGAGGAAAAGTGTACTATTTATTTAAGTACTTAATCCGTTGTGCATCAAGGCACTTTAATGATTCAGTCAAGAAACAGACCTGAAACTTGGCAAATGTGGTGAGAATAATATGTCAGGAAAAACCTGATCTCATTTGCTTTTATTTGTGAGGTGGAAGGAAAAAGTGGCCGAAATCTGCTAGGTTAATGGAATTCTGAATGTTATCTTATGTGACCGTGGTATCTTGAAGAACAGATTAGCAGTTGGCTGGATCATTTTGCTGGCAAAGCAGCAGAATTCTTGAACTTTGGATATCTGTGATTGCATACCCGGAGGAGACGTGTTCCAACTGCAAACTGGAAGTCAACTGCCCCAAGGGGCTGGCCTTTCACCACTCCAACAGGCCCATTCATTTGCAAAAACTGATGATTTAAAAAAAAGTGTTTTAAGGAGCTGTATCAATCATCAGCTTCAGCAAACATCATTTGGATCAGTAAAGACTTCTTTTGTCTGTGCTTTTGCAATTTTTACCCACTTCTGCTTCCCAGAGCTTATTCTGAAGCCATGCAATTCCTAGCATTTTTTTCTGAAGTGAGTTTGCAGTAGAGGGCTGGTCTGCTTGGTCACCCCTCAAGGAGAAAGAATGCCTCTTCGTATGTCTTAAGCAGAAGGCAGCCTAGGCTGACAGATAGAAATGAGACGATGTATTCCAAGAATTGCTCAATCTATGGCAATATAATGAGTTTTTGAGGAAGGAGGAGGGAGAAAGTAAATGAAACTACAAGCAGATATGAATGTCAATGAAGGACGCAACTCTTGCCTGTTCCCAGAGATGGGGTTCTACTACTTGTGAGGCTGAGTACACATTAAGGGGATTAAAAAAAACCCCTAAACACCACAACAAAAAAACCCCCACAACTTGAGTAATGAGAAGCTGACCGCTCTAAAGAGGGATGTTGTAGGTAGTTCAGATGTGTGAAAGTTGTCAGTGGTTCTATTGTCTCCTTGTAAAACAGCTCCGAAACATTCAGGAAGGGGGAGATAGAGCAGAAGAAGAAACCAATGGAATTTAATGGGGCACAGGGGGAACAGGATTTGAGATCTAGATCTAATGAACAATCTGGGTATACTTATGCAACAGGTGTGAATATTAATGTATTGGCCTATTTTGTACATAGTAAAAATACTTCTGTTGATGAAATTCTTTCTATGGTACTGCACTATTACAGAGTAGAAATTTGCAAATAACTAATCAGCTCTAAGCCTCTGTGGAAAGTGAACTTTGACATTACAACTGTAGATCAACCTATAGCTGCCATACCTCTAATCTGGTATCTTGCTCACTGTGATTAGTACTTCTGGTAGGAATGCCAGGTATGGACCCAGGCCTGTTTGGCAATAAGCAGGAGAGAAATTCTATCAGTTTTCAGTTTCCAGCATGTTGTTAAATATGCTTTAGCTATAAGCCTGTGGTTTATCCCACAAACCTGCAGCTGATCCTGCGTTTCTGGCCGCCTGAGTCAGCAGAATATCAGCCTAGAAAAACAAATAGGAACTCTGATCTTTATGTAGCTAAAAGGGGTTAGACTAAAGGTAGCCTGCTGCAGACATCCTCTTTCTGGAGTCAGTCAGATTTAGTTTTCTTCGCTTCCCTGTTTTCTACTGATAAATATTTCCCATTCAACTTTTTTGGTTTGTTTTCAGCCTCATCAATGCATCTCATTTTAGGCAATGTCAAAAGTCTAGTCACCTAGTTTTTATGAGAATTAACACACCTGAAAATCATACATAACTCATTTTTAAGAATGAACACCAATGTTTGGGTTCAGACTGGCTGAGAGATGCTCTGGTAGTGAGTTTCCACGACCTTATGCTACATACATTTCTCCCATAGTGTCCCTCAGTGAACCAGCTAATCTCAAGTGCTTCCTCCCCCACCCTGGGACACTTTCCCAAGAATAGTCTTCTACTGGTTTAATGCATGCAGTTAGGTCAGTGCGGAGTGCTGTGAGCAAGAGTACTGACATGGGGTAAAGGGCTTAACTGAGATGTTGGGAAGGCACGATGCCATGAGGGGTGGAGGAGACAGACCTTCACTTCTGGTGACTGTGGACAGAGCAGTCTAGCTGAATCACTGAGCATTGTCCTTAGTTAAGTAGAGAAATCCATGACCTGATTACTTTGCAACAGCAAATGGCATTTACCACATTTTTAAATATCAGGATTCACTATGACTTGATATGTGCCTGTAATTCTTTGTTTTCAGATCACTTTAGTCAATATAAGCAGACAGTTTGTGTTACTATGGACTACAAAATGTTCTGTTTCACATGGTGGGTTAAAGACTCAGGACATGAGAATAGTATTATATCCCACAAAACCATAGGTCCTCAGGCATCAGACAGAGAAGTAATTTGCTGCTGTTAGGCAGTAGGTAAGCTGTTCTTCACTGTTCTTACCTGATTTGGTCAGTTGTGAGGGAATGTAACTTGCAGAAGAGGAGAGACACTCAAACTTCACAAACTCACTAGCGTTTTTGATTATTTGTTTGTCTCTATCCCTCTCTTGTTTCTGGGTGTTTTCAGGGGTATTGTTACTGGAAAAAAAAATAAGAAAAAGGTAGTTTTGCAGTTTCAAACTATTTTGCTTATTTTTCAGTCTGATTAACTATGCTAAATTCTACTGGACCTTGCAAAAATCAGATGTTGGGGAATAAAAACTTCCTGTAGACTAAACCAGATGCCTTTCTCAAATCAATTGGACTATCACTGTGAAAAATGTATTGAATGTGGCAAGGTCTGGACTTCCTGAGAAGAGCTGGTGAGAAAAATCCATCTTTTCCCATGGCTTTCAACATTATTAAGAGGTCCTCATTTACATAGCAGTGCTAACAAGCTAGTTGTGTTTTTATTCTGTCTCGTCTCTTGATTACATTCAGCCTTCAGGCAAATCTTTATACACAGTAAGTCTCCTGTCATACTATAGAAATCTTTGCAGTAATAGATTGTAATGAAGATTAAGTTGATGGCTTCATGAGTGATTTATTGTAAGTTACTGTGCAGTAGTTTATTATTTTTCCTCAACAATACTCTGTGTATAGTGGAAGAATTACATGAGTATGGTCTCAGAGTAGCCTTTCAGGGAAGCAGGTCAACAGTGCCCTCTGCTCTTTGATACCTTTTCAGAAGAGTTGTGTGGAACTGGTGGGGTCATCTGCTTTGAATTCTGGAGAAGTGCCTTACAGTAGCACTCCAGCACAGAATGATACAGACCGATGCAGGAACTGTACATAAGTGGAAGAATACAAATCAGTTTCAAGATGAAAGCTCTTAAATGTGTTCTCTGCTTCTCATGCTGATTATCATGGCCCCAAGGCATAGTTACAGAAGAAGGATGCACTCGGGAGGGTTGCTTCAGAATTGCCACAAATAATTACTGATTATGTATGTGTATTTTTAAGTGTTTATAGATGGATGATTAATACACTAACAATGTATCTATCAGACTAGTATAAAGAGGAACAAGACTTGACTTGCACATGGGTTTTCATTATGTTACCTTTTATAGTCCCTGTTGCTCCTGTTTTATAAACAGTAGCTCCAGTAATGTATTTAGGAAGGTTTTCATATGCATATATACATATATATGCATATTTTTGCCAGATAGGCACCTTAAAATTTTCCAGCAATTATTACGAAATGCAATGTAGCCTCTAAAGCTCATACTGAAAGGGTATTTATAATCAATTAACTGATTCTTTTGAGCAGCCTTAATACATTGTTTTGATTAATGCCATGTTCAAAAGCAGAGCAAGCTACTGCAGAACTCTTGCAGCAGTTACTGGTGCTTGTACTCCTGCCTTGCAGAGAATGTCTTTGTGTAGCTGCTGGCTGATGGGCTTCATGTACTCCTGCTACACCATTCTAGTCCTACCTGTAGGATCAAAAGGAAAAATGAATTATACTTTTGGAAGGAATCAAGAGTATTGCAGTAAGCTTCTAATTCAATAAGATGAGAGCTGCTTCTGTTGTTACAGCAAAACCAAGCAGATGAGTGTTTGGGGGCTGAGACTTCTAAGGTCTTGCTTGAGTAGAAATATCCTAGTGCCAAACTGAAAATGAGAGACACACCCAGTGGGGAAAACAATGTTTGGTGAGACTGGAAAATAAAAGCACTATTGGCATGTACTTGAAGCAGAGGTGTCTATTTCAAGATCAAGCATGACACTTGATAGTATCCCTTTGATAAAAACAATTCTTCAGCTGTGATTTGATAAATCTGTATTTATTGCTAAGCATTTTAATGAATCTAATTTGGCAGAATTTTCTTTTACTGAATCTGCTATACAGCTGTTGAAGCTCTTCACTAGAGAAAAACTCTAGTTTTTGTGTTTAAAGCGTCTTGGTGGGTTTGCTTACTTCTGGTGATCTGGGAAAAATTTGTGCCATACCCACAGTTGTGAGTTGAGTTTGTGTAGTTGTTAGCTATATAACTTTTTTTGTTTTGTTTTAATAGTCATTATTTATTTAGTGTAGGTAAATACTTTAGGTACAAATGATCCTGTTTGTCACTGTCTTGATATAATTTATTTCCATGTAATGCAGGATTTAGCTTGTTGGAAGTTAATAATCCATTTTCCTGTGTTACTTTTTTTTTACTATTTAAGACTATATAGGAAAAGCTTCATTTAGAAACACACTCTTCTGATTTTTTGGAGACCTCATGGTGTTGGGGAAGATTAAAATGAGCCATTCTTGAATATGGTTTAACACAGAAGACATTGTGGTTTTAGAGGGCAGTGAACTTTCTCCATAAAAATGAGTTTTCTCTCCTGGCTGTTGAATGGTATCCAGCAGTTTGAGTAGCAAATTTTGGAAACAAATCTGTTGTGAAAATGAGATCAGAAAACTACATATTTAGCTATTTAAGATCCTTATTTTCATTAGTTTTCTGGCATTTTAATTGCACTTACAGGTAGATGTTTACTGAATAGATTTTGTATCTTTTTCCACAGTGTAACTGGAATGGGAAGAGGGTGAGTGGTGTTGGTTGTGGGTTTTTTTTGTTTTTTAGCTTTTAAAAGTATTTTTCTGCTGCTTGGTTTAGAGAACACAAAAAACAAGCTTGGGAAAATCAATGTATTAAATGAATGACACTGTTCTTATTCTTGGACTGAGGATTCTTTTTAATATTTTATTTATGTGCTAGTAGAAATAAAATTGCCACTGTAGCTGCAGGA
>NW_009970717.1:2377230-2377801 GCF_000747805.2 Chaetura pelagica
CAGGAATGCATTTGTCCATACTAAACTTTCATTTTACTGGGCTTTATAAAATGATCAAAATTCTTCTGTGGTTGGAACTTGGTTGCAACTTGAAATAAATATTTTTGGGAAAAATTGAATGTTGAAATAATAAACTGCAAAGCAATCTAAATGAATTACTGTATTTCACAAGCAGATTGAAAACCCATAAGAAATGATGGGGAGTAAGTGGATGAAGACCTGAGCTGCACTTCAGCCATCCCAGGGCATCAGGCCAGTCTCCACCATGCCAGGCTGCTATTAGGTGACAGCCATGCTTCTCCCCATCAGTCACCTCTAACCATTCCCTTCTGTGACCCTGAGACTCTTGAGAAATAACTCTCTGCATGGCTGTTTTTAGCAGCAACCTGTAGTCTCTCCTGCTGCCACTCATTCTGATGAGTTTGCCGGGCTGCTGGTGTCTCTGCGTTGGGTGGGAGCAGCTGGTGTTTTAGACTGACTGAGCAGCCCGTGGAAGGAAGCAACAGGACCTCTTGGCGTGTAGCTGACGTGGAAGTCGACCCAACAAGTGATCTGCATAGCCCGAGTATAT
>NW_009970717.1:2377856-2385944 GCF_000747805.2 Chaetura pelagica
AAGTGGATTTCTGTGTAATCTGCTCTTTCAATCTGTAAAAAAAACCAACAACAAACTGCTTTGGGAATGCGAGTATTTTTGTACTTATATTTAATTTGATACCACTCACAGTAAATGGGCCAGTGATCTGAGGTGTTGTATTTTTGGCATTGAGAGAAGTGCTGTATGCTCCAAAATGCATTAGCTTTTCTTCCTGTAAAAATTGTTCCACTTTGTTTTCCCTGGCTTCAAGAAGATTAAATCAATTTGTGGCTTTTTTTGGTTGTTTGGGTTTGGTGTTTTTTTTTTTTTGTTTGTTTGTTTTTTGAACTGGGCAAGATTTTGGTTTGGTGCAGGATGGAGAGAAAGTGAAGTAACATCCAAGCTACTCTTTGAAGGTACACAAATAAATTAGAGAATAATAATATGCAGTGCAAGTGATTTGATATTGATGGGGCTTTGATACATGCAGCAGAGCCTGGTTTGTGCTATTGTGAGTTTTCGAGCATCCTGTGCTGCTTCTCTTGAAAACACTCGTCACTTAAAGTCAATTCTGTGGGAGTTGAATTGAAGAACATTGATAGATTTTGGTGGGATGACAAAGTTCGTTTCATGCTTAATGTGCAATTATGTAGACCAAGTTGTTCAGGCGCCTCAGAAATAATTTCCAGATCAGACCCAACAAATACCAGCTTTGCTTTAATATCTAAATACCTTGGAGATTTATCCTACCCTGAAATGAAACACAGCTGGATAATTCTGAGCTAGATGCAATGAGAATTCCTTGCAGGCTATTAGAATTTGTTTTGACAAAACAAAAATGCTGATGTTAAATGATGTGGTTTCACCCTAATTTGGAACTTCAAATTTCTTTGGAATAAATGATATTTCAAAAAAAGAAGTAACACTTAAAATAGCATAAGGTAGGTGTGAATATCCAGAGCTAAAGAAAAGAAGCCAAAACCAGGTGCTGTTTAGGAAGAACAATCATGTGGACAGCTGGAAGAGAGAAAGTACAGGCAGTTCTCCAGGACAGGGAGCTTACAGCAGCAGGCAGAGCACATCAGGCAGCTCCAACTCCTCCAGAGCTACTGCTGCTGCTTGATTGCCCTCCACCCCACCCTTTGTGTTTGTTCCACCCAAAACATGACTGTTCTGTTGCATAAATGTAAGCCAGCAGAGAAGAGCTGCCTTGGTTTTTAGAGGTCACTCTAACTGCCTGACCTCAGTATTTGCATGGACAGAAGATTCATGCCTTAAGTAGGGACTGTTATTGTACTAATTATGTATTGATGGCAGTTGCTGTATAATAGCAATTTTCACTCAATTATTCAGTGCACAGTGTCACTATTATGACCCAATTAATTTTAAATAACATTCTAATTTTTTAAAATGCAATATGCTGCATTTCTGCAAGTTATCTGTAGTGTTACGATAGTTAATTTAGTTAACTCTTTACAGTTGTCTTACACAGTGATGCAAACAAACCAGTGAAAAATAGAGTGACAAAAAATGACTGCATCTTTCTGGTACTGACAGCCTCTGAGATTATGCATTGTACAGCTTTCTCAGGGTCTGTCTGAGGATGCAAGGCTGTAGAGGATATTTTAAACCAATATTTAATTGAAGGCTAGTGTTCTGCTATACTTGTTGCTTAAGGTGTACATAAACATGTTCACTTGGTAGGCCCAGATACCCCAAGGAGCAGTTCTTTGTAACAGCTGGAGAAAAAGGGAAAATAAGAATTGGTGTGAGAAGTAAACTGTTCCTTCAGCCTTTGGTGAAAGCAGACGATTGCCAGCTCTCTGCATCTGTAAGTCTGATATGTGGCTTTGGGGTGAACACAGTTCTTGTCATGAGAGCCTTTTCCCTTAGGAAGAAACAAACAGCATCTGACAGCCTATGGCTATGAATAAATTAATTGAGAAGTAATCAAATTGCTAACCTTATGCTTAGCCTTCAGGTAAGCACCAATGCCAGCCTCTTTACTCCTAGATTTTCCTGTCACTTGGTGTCGAGGTTTCCATCTTGACTCCATGAGATGCTTTTAGATTTCCAGTGACTGACTGGATGACTTTGGTGGAGTAACTCTAAATTGCATAAGGCTGTTACCTGGTGAACTATTCAAGAAATGCTTATAAATGTGGGTTATTTGTCATTGTCTGACCTGAAGAAAACTCCTCACCTGTTTTCCGCTCACTGGATTTGCTTTCCATTATTACTTTTAACTTTTTTCTGAGGTAAGTTTGCATGATGTTTCAAACTTCCCTTCAGCTGGAAAATAAAAAAAAACAACACACCAAGGAATTTTTAGATGCTATAAAAATACAAAGTGTTTTAACTTTCACATCTCTCTTACAAGGTTTTTCTGTAGCACCCAGCACTGCAGTAAGTGTATAACTGACACTATGATGATTTAGTAATCTCAAGAAAGAGGTAGAAGCAAACACGTTTAAAGTATACCCAGTGGAAAGCGAGTCAGGTACTCATTAGCAATATCTTCAAACCATAATCAGTTAGCCTTAGAGAAAATGTTTTATCTTGCTCTCAGCCAACCTTTCTGCCCGCAAGTGATTTGCACTCTTATTGAACAAAGTTCGTAGCAGAAAGGATAATAACAAGTCTGAAAATACTCTGTGGTCTTGAAAGTGAAAAAAAACCACAAACCAACAACAAACCTGGGCTCAGGGAGAGCAAACCTAGAGTTTAGAGCAGAAAGTACATTAAAAGGTTAGGGCTATTGAAAGTTGCAGCATTAAGATGATGTTGAGTCACCATCCTTGGAGGTATTCGAGAAACATGTAGATGTGGAACTTCAGGGCATGCTCTAGTGGCTGAGATTGTACGTGTTATTGTGGTTTGTTATTGTGGTATAACACCACAGATTGTGGGTGTTATTTGGTGGAGTTTGAGGTTTTGTGGTGTGGGTGTGTGTTTTGGGGCTTTTTATTATTTTATTATTGGACTTGGTGATCTCGGAGGTCCTTTCCAACCATGACTATTCTGTGATGTCAGTGGCTAACAAACCTTCATTGTAAGAGAAAAGGTAGGAAAATATACCTGGGGCCCTTCCATTTGCTTTCTCTAATGCAGAAATCTTCTCTCCCTTATTACTATTTCTTAATGGTAAAAGAATACCTCAATTATTACTGTGGGGAAACAATTATTAGGGGAAAATACTGGAAGATATTTGCAGAAATACAATACAGGAATAAGCTAAAATTGACCATGTGAACAGTTATTTACTGACCTCGTGAAATAGGCCTATAGTTAGTGGTTGTATATGGACTGTGCTACTACTTCAACTTTATAAACCCCCTCATGGCTTATGCTTCTGCACTCTTGTGCTTCTCATGAAAGAATGAACTTCTGGTATGTTTCAGGATTATTTCTTCTTATAATTTTTATAGGTCCAGCATGAAAATGGTTCATAAATGTGGTGAGTTCTCTCTAAATTGGGTGATGAAAGACTGCACTGTTAACTTTCACATCTCTCTTACAAGGTTTTTCTGTAGCACCCAGCACTGCAGTAAGTGTATAACTGACACTATGATGATTTAGTAATCTCAAGAAAGAGGTAGAAGCAAACACGTTTAAAGTATACCCAGTGGAAAGCGAGTCAGGTACTCATTAGCAATATCTTCAAACCATAATCAGTTAGCCTTAGAGAAAATGTTTTATCTTGCTCTCAGCCAACCTTTCTGCCCGCAAGTGATTTGCACTCTTATTGAACAAAGTTCGTAGCAGAAAGGATAATAACAAGTCTGAAAATACTCTGTGGTCTTGAAAGTGAAAAAAAACCACAAACCAACAACAAACCTGGGCTCAGGGAGAGCAAACCTAGAGTTTAGAGCAGAAAGTACATTAAAAGGTTAGGGCTATTGAAAGTTGCAGCATTAAGATGATGTTGAGTCACCATCCTTGGAGGTATTCGAGAAACATGTAGATGTGGAACTTCAGGGCATGCTCTAGTGGCTGAGATTGTACGTGTTATTGTGGTTTGTTATTGTGGTATAACACCACAGATTGTGGGTGTTATTTGGTGGAGTTTGAGGTTTTGTGGTGTGGGTGTGTGTTTTGGGGCTTTTTATTATTTTATTATTGGACTTGGTGATCTCGGAGGTCCTTTCCAACCATGACTATTCTGTGATGTCAGTGGCTAACAAACCTTCATTGTAAGAGAAAAGGTAGGAAAATATACCTGGGGCCCTTCCATTTGCTTTCTCTAATGCAGAAATCTTCTCTCCCTTATTACTATTTCTTAATGGTAAAAGAATACCTCAATTATTACTGTGGGGAAACAATTATTAGGGGAAAATACTGGAAGATATTTGCAGAAATACAATACAGGAATAAGCTAAAATTGACCATGTGAACAGTTATTTACTGACCTCGTGAAATAGGCCTATAGTTAGTGGTTGTATATGGACTGTGCTACTACTTCAACTTTATAAACCCCCTCATGGCTTATGCTTCTGCACTCTTGTGCTTCTCATGAAAGAATGAACTTCTGGTATGTTTCAGGATTATTTCTTCTTATAATTTTTATAGGTCCAGCATGAAAATGGTTCATAAATGTGGTGAGTTCTCTCTAAATTGGGTGATGAAAGACTGCACTGATAGAAACCAATCTTGTGTGAATATGCACCTAGTGAGGTGGGTACCAGCCTGTATCTTTACAGCTTGTGAGGCAAAAGAGAAGCTGGCATTTTGTGCAGGGTACCTGACCATTGTTTCATGTTCCAGACTGGATGTATGGGGCAGAATTGTTCTTCAGTCTCATTACAAAGTTGCAGACCTAATCTAAAAGGAGCTGCCTTGATCTTCTTCTCTCCCCTGATGTATTCAATGCACAGTTGGTGTTTGTTTAGTTATAATTACTCATTTACATGTTTTAATAATATGCTAACCAAAACAGGGTTTACATGGAAATCTTTGTACAGTCACAACTGGATGTTTATCCTTCCTTAGCTTTATAATTTAACTCCAGTATATTGTTACATTTTCATGAGCAACCTAATGATTAGCAAAAAATTCCTTGGGTTTGCTATTTAAAATTTATATTTTAAGAGTTCTATTTTACTTAAAATAATGAACAGTAAATGAGGGCATATACATCTTTCTCTTGTGATGTTTAATTGGCATGGTTATCAAATTAACTTTAAAGACTGATTGTGACAGAGCATGAATTGGAGTCAAACTAAGTTGGAGGTGGATTTCTGCTTATAATCTGTTACTGAGGGAGAAAAACTGTCTGGAGTTGAACTGTGCTATCTGTGAGTGAAAGGTGAAGGGTTTCCTGAAGGACAGACTTGGATTTCACCAAGTAAAGACTGAGTAAGGGCAACTTAAAGGTGAAGTGTAAACACACTGTGTCTAAAGCATATATTCAGCATTCCTTCCAGCATCACTTTAGGAGGCATGGAATGTGTGGTGGGGTTTTGTTTTGTTTTACTTTTAATCTAAATCTGGCAGCTCAGAGGTAACCCCAATGCCATGAAAGAGGAGGATCTCTTGTGTGAAAAGGGTTACATAAGACCAAGCTACAATTACTGTATGACCTCAGTATTTGCCAGTTGGAAATTGGGTGGAGTTGAGCTTAGTTATTTCTTGACCACATTGTTTAAGTGAAGTTTAAGGGTGGATGTGTAGCAATACTGCACTTGCGATTTCTTTGAAGAGTATTGAACACTGCTCTGTAGTTTGGTGGAAGCATCTTTAAAAACACTGAATTGGTTCTGTCCCCTTTAACTAGTATTGTTGAAATGTCACCTTTGATATGCAGACCTAGTTTTGTTCTGTCTGAATTTCAACTGAGACATGACAGTTACTGACCTTAATATAACTTAGCTCTCTTCAATCCCCAGGTTTAGGTATTTGTGTTAATTAAAATGCATAGTAATGTCAAACTGGTGAATAGTTACAATATAAAATGTCAATTATCCTACTTTTGAGTGCGTTTGAAATAATAAATTCATCGAGCCATGAGTCTTCAACTAACCAGATGTCTGTGATGTAAATGGATAGGAAGAATTGGTGCTATAATTCCTACAAACATTTGTCAGGCCTCTGAAGATCTCTGTACCTTAGCTGTTCCGTCTGTTAAGGCCTTAGACTTGTCTACAGATAAAGCAGGTTTGCCTGTCTCTGCATGCCAGCATCTCTCTGTGAGATGCCAGCAGGCTGGTGGTCTTTGGTGTGGACTGCTGAAGGAGAGGCTGCTTTAGTACTTCAGGCTGCTCCTGGAGCACAGAGAGGCACAGAAACCAGCTGTTAGTTGTAAGTTTAAGCATCTGTTTAGTAATAGGATATTTCAGGTTTCTGATTTTTTGTTTTGTTTTCCTTTAAACTATTTTTCTACCTAAAGTACTAGGTAGTGCTAATGATGGTTTCTTTTCTTCTCAGTCAAAAGAACAGAAATGTTTTTAATATTGCAAAGATAAAAATGAGTAACTGCTGGAGTGATTTCTGAAGTGAGGAAGTTGTCTCTTTTGGTCACTCTCTACCAGCAGGCAGATAGGAAACGCTTGCCCTTTGAGCAAATTGGGATACATTTACAGGCATTTGATCTCTGCTGGACTGGTGTAACCGTGTGAAACTTTTTCTATTATTAACTCTGTCTGCTCCAAATAATTCAGGACCAACGATGTCAAGCCACTTTGTGGTGCAGCTTACCTACAACATTAAATTTTCAGTAGCTGTGTTTTAATCGGGTGACAGTTCAAAAGAGTGGAGTTGGCTTGTGTTTAAGGAATCTAGATTTGACTGCTTTAGAACTACCTTGAGCTTAGAAGCTCACCAGCACATCCAGGCTGTGGACACATAGTCTAGATGCATTTTCTTGCCCAGCTAAATACACTCTGTGGCATCAGTATCTAAGGATGGGCTGCCTGTCTAACGTATATATTGTCAAATAATCCATTACCATGTTTTCAACACCATAATTGAGTTGTTACTAAACCCACATTCTGTATGTGCCTCTGTAGTGCTAATCCTGTCCTTGGACCATAGCCTGATACTGGGTTCTGTGACCACTGGACACTACTGTGTTTGCTGGCTAGCTGTCTAGCCCTGCATATTAGTAAGAAAAATTAATGAATTATACAGGGATAAGTGATGATTATTATCTTGTTCACGGAGTTCAGGAGAAATTAAAATTAATATGTAACTAAATTAAGATGTTTTGGTGAATTCTTATCTTATTAAAGACATGTAAAGAATTGCATTGTATTAGTATTGTGAAATGAAATAGCTTGTTTTGGTGTGAATGTCTTAGGGTTACTTTAAACAAAGTGAGCCTCAGCTTTGCTGATTTCAGGCCAGCTTGCTATTCTTTGTATATATCACAGGACAGTTAACACAAGCCCCTTATGGATTGTTGGGTTTTTTGGGCTTGACTTACTGTTCCTGTTTTGGTTGGGTTTTTTGTTTATTTTTAATGAGCAAAGGCATATAAAGTCACCTTCTTTTCCTCCCCAGTCTTTTAAATTAAACAATTATGGATCTTAGTGCAGCTGAACAGCTTAACAGTTTATCTCGGTGCTTTCCATCTCAGAAAAGGATTAAATCAGCTAGAGAAAAAATAAACATTATCCTTGTGTGTTCTTCTGTACTGACTGATCTCACCTCCATTCCTTAGAAAAATTTTGGGCAGTATGATGTTGGATCTCAGGTTTTGATATTCACTCACTTGAATGTTGTAGCCAAACACTCACTGAGGGTGATTTCAAACCTGAAGACTTCCAGTGGATGGCCTCATAATGTAGCTCTGCAAGCGAGACGAGCCTCTGAGCAGAGTGAAGACCAACCCCACACACTGTTAGTGAAGTTTCTCAGTCTTCCTCCTGCCCTGTGATGCTGCACGCCTCCTTTTGCTGGCTGTGATCAGAGGTGATCCTTCATAATCACACAAGCTTTACACATTTCTCTAACTAGTTTTCTTTGCTTTGGATGCAAAAGGATTTGGTTATAACAAAAAGCTGAATTTTATTTAATTTTAGATATCTGATTTTGCTGAAAATG
This sequence comes from Chaetura pelagica, assembly GCF_000747805.2. Classification (NCBI taxonomy): domain Eukaryota; kingdom Metazoa; phylum Chordata; class Aves; order Apodiformes; family Apodidae; genus Chaetura; species Chaetura pelagica. The sequence goes on from NW_009970717.1 coordinate 2,385,858, forward strand.
ATGGCATGACCTGTTCTATACATGCTCACGTCAGGCAGTAGGAGGTTTAAATGCATAGTGAATGGCTTCCTGTATTTTTTTTTTTTT
>NW_009970717.1:2385987-2455129 GCF_000747805.2 Chaetura pelagica
CACTCTTTCTACAGGTGACATTAACATTGCTTGCTGTGCCCTGAAAGCTGGTGGCACAGTAGGAGTCAGAGCATAGACAAGCACAGACGTGCATTGCAGGAAATTCAAGCCTTACAGGGATGCCAGGGAGAAAGCATTTAGTAGTTACAGTTTCTGTTGTTGCTGTTTTCAAATAAAGCCTTTTTCAGTCTCTTCCCAGAATATATCACGAGCACTGAAAATAAATTAACGTGCTTCTTAATTTTAATCCCTATTGCATGTCCAGTTTTAATTGGGAAGGAGAAGGCTATTCAGAACTGAAGGTAACAACAGCTCGATCACACTCTACCCTGTGGACAAACTAGGCTTGTTTGTACTTTGAATGCCCAGTTCTTCTAAAACCTGTGTTTAGAAGCAAAAAACTATTTAAAGAGAGCATGTTTTCACTGCAATTCATACCTCAGTTACCTCTTGTTACAATCTAAAGGAAGAAACTTAATTTTCCTTGAAATAAGGTTAAATACTTTGTCATAATAATTCAACTCATCCTTTGTGTGTGTTAAGAAATACAAATATTAAGTTTGAATAGCATTGCTTATTTTTACATCAGAAATAAAGAATATAAGTAAGAACATGTATGTAAGAAACCAAGCCTTACCTATTTAATTTCTTGTTATCTCTAAACTATGGGATATAGCCCAAAAATTTCCTTGATCATCATGGTCTTTCTGCTTCAGTAATTTTTCCCAATAAACCTTCCTCTGCACTTACCTAATCTGAACAAGAAATTGCTCTGAGCTATTAATTACACTTGTAAAATTTTCCTCCAGTTCTTTCTCTTTAGGGCTGTAAAGAGTAGTTCAGATAGATTTGTGTCTTTACCATTTAATGTGTTACAAGACTCAGTGTTTATCACAACCGTCTCTTTTGTTAATGTATGTAATGTTAGATAATTTAATCTCTGCTATTTTTTTGCCTGTTTTGTTTTTATTCAATAGAGGTGTGTTGTCCCAACCACTGATATTTTTTTAATTTAAAAGTTGTATTCCAGATGCCAGCATGTAAGGGGAGGGAAGGCATTGTTATACTTAGTGATTGTAGAGATAATGTATATAGGAAGCAATTCTAGTAGAAAGGTGAAAACAAGTAAGCCAGTATTGTTGTCTATTTCAGGACTGAAGTTCTGTTCTCTCAGATGCCTATAGTATAATGTACTTTGAATTAATTGTAGCTATAATTTCACAATGGCTTGGGCGTTAAGTCTCCAAGGAAGGCACAAAGCTATATGGTCAGCTTTGAACTTTCAAATTACAGCATCTGAGAGGATGGGCTCAAGCACACAAGGGCTGTGTTTGATGAAGAGGGTCTTGAATCATTATGCCTGCAGTTACGGCTAATTCCCTTTTGGAATTTTGCTCAAATTGTCTTGGCCTTAATGTGTGCTACGTGGAGATTTAGTCTGAAAATACAGTATGCTATGTGCTGACAAAAATGATAATTTTCCAGATGCATTAGTGCTCTTAAATTGGGAACTTAATCTAGCAATATTATGAAGATTGTTTTTTAAAAAGAAAAGATTTAGTAACAGATAAGTTTTCCTGGATTTATGTCTTATTTAATATTGTAGCAGCTAGGACTTTTATGTCAGGATCCTAAAACTAAATTATTGTTAGAATTAATCACAAAAGAAATTGTCATTCCTACCAAGAACCAATCAGTAGCATTTCAATCTTTCTGAGGTTTAAACCTCAGAAATTTCTCAGCCATTCCTGCTTCATCCCACAGAGCCTGTTAGTGCTGCTGCAGTGCCAGCAGCACGAGGTAGCACTGCTAGAGCTGCATCTTGACTGCCTAACAGAGAAACCCTCTCCTGGAAATGGAAACTGATGACTTGTTTCATGTTGGATTTGTTCAGAAATACATGCCATGTGCTCATCAGCTCTCTTGTCAAACTCTTTTGAAGCTTGTCTGTAAATTAACTAGGTTTTGGGGTTTTTTTTGCCTTTTGAGAGCTTAGTTTGTAAGCCGGCCAGTTGTCCTTGGGGAAATGATAGCACAAGCAAGACATGGCAGAAGGGGCAGGGGCTGAGTGTAGAGTTGACCTGGGAGGTCAGGGGCCCTCAGGAGGCAGCACAGGGAAAGCTGTGATGAGCTGAGGTGGTGCTAGGAGCTGGGAAAGTGAAAGGGCAACAAATGAATTGGTACCCAAGGAAATCTGGCATTGAAAAGCAATGAGGGAGGTGGTAGTGCAGAGTCCTAGGGCTGTATTGCTTTGTGTGTAGCTATCTACCCAGCTACCAGCTGCATAGCGAAAGGAGAAATTAGCTCAGCAGTGTCTTGTATATTGTTCCTTTACCATTTGCAACAGTCACTACAAAAAAATATCTTGAGCAGGTTGATTAAGATGTCAGGTGGGTAGACTATTCCTATCTATCAGAATTCCTTCATGCGATTTTTTTGTCTGTTGTATTGCTGAGAGATTGCTGGTCCAAAACTCCCAGGAAAGAGACGTTATCAATTATTTGTATTGGATTCCTGTTCCTATATGCTCTCCCATCCATACAAAGTACTCCTTCCTAAGCATCTGGTGATACTACAGATTAATTCTCTGAAGCTCTTTTCAAATCTAGTTCCAAAATAACTGACTGGCTAGATATTGCATTCCAGAATCTCTCATTCCTTCATGCTGCTTTGTCAAAACAGGTGGTTTCCTCTCAAAAAAAATAAGAATAAAAACTTTGTTAATTTTTATTGTAGAATGCAATGCATGTTACCCTATCTCTTCTATAAGTCTTCCTGATGATGGAATTGTCAAAAAAGACCGCTACTAACCCTAGCCCCTAAAGGAATAACACTCTTGGAAAAATTCTGTCAAGACAAATTTTATACTCGTGTTCCTTTGTGCTTGATGTGTGCTCAGTCACAAGATTGTTCACTGATGGCAAAACCCATCAAGCAACAGAGTGAGTGCCACCAAAAAATTCTGATGTGTTAGAGGCCCCATTACTGTTACTAACCAGGGACATGGACTTGTGGAAGTGGTTTATATCTTTCCATAGCATTTCACATTTTCTGTAGCTTATTCCTACTAGTTTTTGCTTCAAAACACTTTTGCCCTCCTTCAAAGTTGTGTTAAAAGACTTTGTTATTTATATTTAATCTGCTTTATTTGGGTTTTGTATTAGCGTGATGGCTTTTTGAAATCCAGAGGGTATAGGATTGAATACTTTCACTTGGACAGAAACTGAAAATGTAATAGTACTGTGAGCTCCTCTTATTGATTCTTCATGTGTAGGGGCAACTCAGCTGCTGCAAGGTTACAGAGAGCAGCCATCATATGCAAGGCTTATATCTGTAAGGCTGTAGCTCAACGCAACTTAAAAATGAGGTTTTAAAAATTGGCATCAGCTATCTGTCTAAATGTAGCTGTCTTTTACCATTGTCATCCACCTAGTTTTCTGCTGTTCCCCCTCAGCAGAGGTCTAATACATCATTGCTTTAATACAATATTGGTAACAGCACAAACAATGCTGCAGAGTTGTGTTTAGCTTGGAATATGCCTTTTTTTGACTGGATTGCTCTTCTTTGTGTTTTCCTGTGTTCTTAACAAATGGTTCTCCAGCTTGATACTGAATCCAGTTTGAGAAGCTTATGTTGAACTCAAACAATGCTGCAGAGTTGTGTTTAGCTTGGAATATGCCTTTTTTTGACTGGATTGCTCTTCTTTGTGTTTTCCTGTGTTCTTAACAAATGGTTCTCCAGCTTGATACTGAATCCAGTTTGAGAAGCTTATGTTGAACTTGGCTTCTCTAGCACAACAAGCACTTCACTTTCACTTCTGAAAAGATTTTTTAGGATTGATGTAGTGGTTTAGGTTTTTTGAAAAGTAGGTTGATTTTTAAGCTTTTTCTTAAGGTGTGGTGATCAGAATAAAATAATGAATTGTATATTTCCTTGGAGTCAGGCCTTTAGTTTTGCACTTGAAATATTAAAGGAACTATAAAATTGCTAATTTGCATCTCCAGGAAATGGGGAACACCTGTTTTCTGGTGGCAGGTCTTTAGTCCCTGACTGACACTGAGAAAGTAGTTTCACAAGATGTGTACTAGGGCACTGATCACAGCTAGGAGGCTTAGGTCAGGTTTAATTTTAGAACACAGTTAATCCTGATCTTTAGTAGTATATGAACAGGATTATGGGAAACTTGAACACAGGCTTCCCTTTATGAGTATAGTTTCCAAGTTTAAAACTTGGATTTATTCTGTCACTCAGTCACTTGAGGACATAAGCTATGTTTTTTTGTGACTATCACAAAGTAGGCACAAATCAAGAAGGAGATACTCTGAATTGTACCTTTGTGGATACTAAATACTGCCACAGAAATACTTCGACCTTTTCCCAAAACTACTTCAGAAGACAAATCGTAATAGGATTATTTCTTCTGAATATTGAATCTGGAAATAAAAGTGAGGAATAACATGAATGATTAGTATAGGAGAAGTGATCCGGCCTTTGGGAGTGTAGAATGCTCTTTCCTGATTATTGTGCTGATGAAAGTGAGTTAAAGAAAACATTTTTAAGAAAACAAAATGCTTTTTTCTACTCTTTCCATAGTACAACCATCTGCTTGAAGCAAAAAAAGAGTTGGGAAGAACTGCATTTCCCTATCTTATTTAATAGAGGGCACAGGCTTTGGGACTCTGTATTTATGAGCAATGCCCTTCCTGTAACAGCCCTAGTTCAACCTAAGCAAAAAAGGAGAACGTTTTTAGTGTGCCTGAGGGAGTTAGGTGCTAGGTTCCCTCTGCTTTTGCTTGCTTGGCTTGGTGACTGAAAAGCTACCTGACAAGCAGACCAATTTAACACAGCAAATTTAAATCCCACTGGGGGTGCCAATATATGTCTACACAAAATAAACAGAGAATACTTTCTGAAATGCTGAGAAAAGGTGTAACAAACTTCAGCCACTCAAGTTCCAGTAAAGTAGCCGAGTATGGCCATGGTGCAGTTCTGTTTGGGTTGCATATATCCTAAAATAGTCTCATATTATCACAATCCCTTCTGTGTCATCACTTCTGTATAAATAATACAATTTTTCTTCCACACCTAGGGAAATAAATGTTTTGCTTGTGCACTGCCAACATTGTGTCCTCCAGTACCTCCTCATTTCACGCTACCACACATAGAAAGAAAATTACAGCAATGAAAGGGGGAAGCCTGGTATCCTCCACTATAATTTTGTGTATGTGTAGACAGCTGCTGTTTATTCCTATCACACATATCGCAGTGCTCTTAATTTTCCTCCCACACAAAGTTGTATTCTTTATTCAGTTTCAAGGGCACTTAAAAAGCAGTATGGCACTTTACCCATGGTTGTAGTCAATGTAACAAAGATTTTATATTTTCCAGACCAGCAGTATAGCATCAAATACATTTTTAATTTAGGTTAGTAAGTATTAAGGCCAGAAGGGTGCAGGAAATCTATTATGGCCTCTTAAATTATTTAGTCTGTAAGTTATCAGTGTGGTTATAAGCTGGATATTTGGATGAGAGTTTGCATTTCCATCTAGGGGGAAGAAATCATGTTTTGGATTCTCTTGATCTTAGTAATCTTCTCCACTGGTTGCTTGCCCTTACTCTTAAAATCTGTGTCTTAATCGAGTTTGATTTTTGTTTAGGTTGTGTATCCTATTTGCTTCCTCATACCTTGTTAGAAAGCTTTCTTAATGCCCATAATTTTATTGCTGGAAAAGGAGCCTCTGTGCTGTTTTACTGTGCAGCACATCTCCCTGCAGACTGATTTGTGGAAGTCCGGGAGACAATATTGACATGTCAGTGGAATGCTCCTCCTGATCTAATTAGTTTGCCTCCTTTTCTGTGTTCAATTAACTGAGATGCAGAGTTGTGCTGGAATGGCTGTGCAGTTTCTCTAGGTGTAGAGCTGGAGCAAGACTGGGTGCTTGGTGCAGTGCTGCATTGCATGGTGTGATGACACCAAAACACACAGTCCCTCCTTTTTGATGAATTAAGCAGACTGAACTTGTTAAGTGTAAGCGTAAGTCTCTTTTAAGAATCTACCATAATGGGTCTGTTCATTCTGTACTTACAAAAGTGACTCAAAGTGGTTTAAAACATCTGAGGTTTTATAAATCTTAACCTGGGTAGCATGGCAGAAAGTAAAGCTAGTACCCTCCAGTCTACTCCCCTTAGTATTCTGTACCATTATTTGCAGAAAATTGTGTATACTGAATCTGTATAATTGGTGGCTTTGATGGGACAGGAGAGATTAAAACCAAGTAGTAGTCTTAATTTACAAGTTTGCCACTGAACTTCAAAAGTTTAGGCAGTAGCTGAATAATATTAGTATTATACATTTTGCTATGTGGCACATAGAACTTTTGTTATGCTAGAAATGGTTTAGAAAACAATTTTCTCTAGTTGAACCTTTGTTCAGTCTTTGTGAGTCTTTGTTGCAGTGACTTCCTTACATTTTCCTTTTACTGTCTTTCTAAAGTTTTCTTAACATGTGGTGTTTTCTGAGAGTACAGTTTTTATTTTCCAAACCTTTTATCATCCTAGATTGTTTTCTCTCAACTCCCTCTGATCTGTCCATCTCCTGAGCATGCTGCTCCAAAACACATGCATTCTGACTGAGATCTAATGGGACTTGGCTAATAATGCTTATTTTACATACATAGGGCTGTGACCTAAATAGCATTCACTTTTTATGTGACAGTGTTTGATTGTTAACTTGTATTCAGTGTATTATCCAGTGTGACATACATCTCTGTCTCTGCGATGCTCCTGTATAGAGTCTTTTCACAGAGAAAATCCTAATGGCCTTGTTCAATTTAAACTTGTCACATCTTCAAGCAAAGTCAGTTGATCTCAGTGGGAATTGCCAGATTAAGACTGAACAAAGACCTCAGGATTTGGTTCCCTGTTGGTATGTTTGTTTGTTCTTTTCAGCTGAAGCTAATTGTCATTTGTTTCTATTGAATCATAGCACAAATTGATTTAATTATTTTAGTCCCTCAAGGTCTTTGACATCTTGCATAATGTTTAGGAGAGGTGTAATGGCTTGGTGTTCTTTTCCATCTATTTCTTCATACTTAACAGTAATAAGCAATAAGGTTGCTGTATTTGAGTTAGAAATGCAAATTCAGATTATTTTGAAGTCTACTCAGTAGCCAGACTTATTTTCTTCATTAAAACTTACTGAAAACCCTTGCTTTTCCAGAGGGGGTGGAAAAACCCCTTCAAAATAAGCAAATATCCCTGTATCACAAGAATGTATTCAGGGGGGGTAGGGATTATGTTCTTAAAGATGATCTATATTTGTATGTTTGGAAACAAAGGTATTAAGTGAGAGAAATGAGAGTTGAAAAACAATTCCTTTGTGCTTCTATTTTAGATTAAGATGGAGTATAGAATTATGTTATGTAGAGCCTGTTTCCCCTTCATATTTACATGAAACCAACAAATATTTGAAGTAATGGTATTTCTTAGCCTACATATGTGCACTGGTGAATCATGTTTTGAGCAGATGGTATTTAAATCCATTGCACAATACTTTGGGGAATCTGTGTCTTTATGAAGTAAAATTGTTTGAGTTGATTCCTATGCAATTTTTCTTTTTAATAAACTGTGGAGGGGAGGCATGTCTTGATGATTTGTAGGTACAATCAGCAGCTTTGTCTCTTTGCAGTATAACTAATAACCTATTGACATAGGCTGTTAGAGGAATAACTGTAGACAAAAAAAATGTAACATGTAGCTGTGCCTTTCTTATTGAAATATTTTGTTTGGGCTATATATACTCATAAAACAGTTACCTAACAAGTAGTTTATTACCTCCCTAGAAACAGCTTGATTGGTTATGTCATGTGCAATCCACATCAGTGAGTTTTTGAGAGCCACAGTATGTGTTATCATGGTTAGATAACCACCCTAAAACTAGATGCAGAATTTATGGCTGGAGGAAATGGTGAATGATTAAGATGACATTGAAATGAGACTGATCTTCAGCTGTTGGGGCCAATAGCAACAAGAGCTATGTAGTGGCATCCTGGAAACACATCTTCAAATTTTTATTTATCCATAGAGTTTTCACTTGCTTTCTCCTGTGTTCTGAGGTAATGTAAATAAAAAAACCATCAAATACATATGTACTTATATAACTAAAAAAACAAACAACACAAACTAAAAAAAAAACACCCACAAAACTTTTCATAAGCTATAGGTAGTTTAGTTCAGGTGGTGCTACCTTCTTTATGTTCAAATGAATATATGTAAGTATGAATATCTGAGGAAAACCGAGGTAATTGGTCAAAGAAAGATACATTGAGCTTTGGAATTAAAAACATACATGTATGGAAGACTGACCTATTTGAAGAACAGTTACTCAGGTCTAGTGCTGTGACTTCTGTCCAGGTATCTCCCATTATAACAGTTCTTGTGCTTGGAATATCAGTATATAGAAATATAATGAATTTTGTCAAGTTGTCCACTATGGATGCACATGAATATGAAAGCCTAATGCTGACAATTTGAAGCTTATTCTGAACTGTTCTCTTTTACTGCCCCTTCCTTAACTTGTCACTTTTTGTCCCTTCCCACTATTCATAATTAAAAGGGGAAAAAAGAAAAGGGGAGTGAGAAGGAAAAAAAATCTTTCAAAGACCTTTGGCTCTAATTAGATTTTCATTAAGGTTTTATAAAATCTATTACATGAGGCCTCATAAGAAATGGGATCACAATTCATGGAGATGATTAACAATTTGGCTTAATGAACTTATCTTGAACTTTTCAGACCCACTGTGGAGTTCTCACTACCCTGAAGTGTTAGGAAGAAACACATCCAATATGACAGTTCAGAACAGTATAAGAAGTAAAAATGAGATCAGATGGTCTCAGCCTTGTTCCTACTTTTTCAAGAGTGCACATCAACAAGCCATACTGAACTGTCACTAATTTGACAGCTGTAGCAGTGAAAAGCCCCATAAAGCCAGAATAAGACACTGGGATTTGTGCCAGCTGAAGGCAGTTTTACCTTGAAAAAACTCACTCTGGGTTGTGTGATTGAACCAGGAGCCTGACATGGCTGAGCTCTTATCTTGCATTTGCATAGGAACTAAAAGGAAAGCAGCTGCTTGGTCCTATTTGCTGTTTATTTGCACTAGTGTAAGCACCAGTATTGTAATTCTAGATGTCTCTGCACAAGGTCTGCCAGCAGACAACCAAAGCAAGAATAGAACTGACAGAAGATAAGGTAATTTTTGTATTTTTTTGAAGGTATGCCAGAGAGGTGAATTAAGAAATTGCTTTAAATTTCACATTTGTAGGATGGTTGCATTACAATTTTTAAAACTTTAAGACTACTGTAGGATTTATGCATCTGATATGCATATGACATCTCAAAGCATGCAAAAATCTCTTGCTGCTAAGTAGGTAAGGATGGGAGAGCTCATCTAAACTCAGTCTTTATTTAAGATAATATGTTTAATTTCTGATAGTTATGGGATGTTTAGGTTTGAGTGCCACAGTGAGAAGTCTAAAAGCACAGGTGAAAGCAAAGTTGCACCCAGGAGTTTGAACTTGGGTCATTGTGACAAAGCAGGGCCAAGCAGGGGTACAGCTTAAAGTTTAGCGGGTCAAGTAACTCCTGGCACAAGCTCTGGGTTCAGCAGCCACGCTCCTGTTCTCTCTTCTACCTTCCCATCCTGTCATTTCCTTCCACTCCTGTTGATAATGAAATTTATACTGTTGTATGGTAAGCCAGATCAGGGAGGTGACTAACTCATAATGTTTTGCTGACAAGTTTTCAGCCAAATCCTTTCCCCAGCCTGGATCTCTGTGTGGCTGTGCCATTCACACCAGCACAGCGAGGGAGGCAGAAGTGCGGATGAGGAGATACAGCCCCGGCAGTATCTGGTAGCACTGCTACTGACTGCTCAGTTACACTCAGCTATTTTCAGCCTGAGAATTAAAATTCAGCTATTTCCCCTTACTAGGAGGGAGTAAATACCATAAATCCTCTTCTTGGCTCTGTTTAGCTCCCAATTCAGTTAGCTGCTTGGGAAGTCGGCTGTGTCCTTTTCCCATCCATCTGTGCAAGAGTGCGAGTAGCAGCTCCCTTGCCATTCCCCAAACTGTCATTTGTGAAGGGGAATTGGGCGGAGTGAAGCAGCTCCCTGTTTAACCGTATGTCCCCGCACAAGTTTGCGGAGCAGGATACACACTTTGTCCTTATTATCATCGTCTCTTGCCAAGCTCAAAGCATCTCTTTTTCTAAGAAGCAGAAGTTCTGGAAACCAAACTTTGGAATTAGGTTTCTGTCTTCTTAATGGTAGCAGCTAGATGGGTGGTCTGCCCTTTTAATTGCCAATCTCTGAGCTGGTGCACTGGATCAACATCTCTCACTTGTCAACAGTGTAGTTCTAGCTTCTAGCTTTTGGACATTTTGCTATAGAGTGCTCATCTCAAAATGAATCTGATACTTGTCACTGTGCGACATGTTCACTTCTCCCAGTGTTTATATACACAATACAGAAGCATTCAAATAATGTAGAGTCTTGTCTCTCATCAGTGTTGTAGAAGATAATATATAATATAAATATATAATGATTTGGGTTAGAAGAGACCTTAAATATCATCTAGGTCCAACACTTCAGCCATGAGCAAGGACACCTTCCACTACTCCAGGTGCTCCAAGCCCCATCCAACCTGGCCTTGAACACTTCCAGGGAGGGTGCAGCCACAAATTCTCTGTACAACCTCGTACAGTATATATGAGTATACAAAATATATATATGTATATACAAAGACAGTAACTAAAATTGGAGTAAATAAACTATGGCATCTTGTTTCCACTGCAATCAACCTCAGAGTCCTTAATTCATTCCTTAGGACAAAAATTTGGCCAGTTTGTTTATCTGTAGAATTTGACTTTTCATCCCAATGGCATTAACTGCTAACATTCCTCCAGTTTTATAAACAGGAGTGAAGGAGTGCTTTTCTTGGTGTTTTGTTGTGTTTTGTTTTTGTTTTTTTTAATAAAGATTAATCAATCTCTGACATTTTTGCAGGAATGTCATGAAGTTCTTCTTGTCAAGCAGTAAACAAGTACATCCATTAGGCAACTCTCCTCTCTCTCAATTTTGTATTCTCAGCTTATGAAAACCACTTAGTTTAATATATCTATATTTTCCAGGACTGCTTATAGACCCACTACTGGTTCAGTATAAGTCTTTGGCAGTTGTTGGCAACGCATGTATGTAAAAAAAGTAAATAGGGAAAGTCAACTGATTTATTTTTTTTTTTTAGTCCATAAATGTAAATGTGGAAACTGTCATCAGCTTCAGTGTTGCAACATCAGTTATCAGAGTTTATATTGAACACTTCCAGGGAGGGTGCAGCCACAAATTCTCTGTACAACCTCGTACAGTATATATGAGTATACAAAATATATATATGTATATACAAAGACAGTAACTAAAATTGGAGTAAATAAACTATGGCATCTTGTTTCCACTGCAATCAACCTCAGAGTCCTTAATTCATTCCTTAGGACAAAAATTTGGCCAGTTTGTTTATCTGTAGAATTTGACTTTTCATCCCAATGGCATTAACTGCTAACATTCCTCCAGTTTTATAAACAGGAGTGAAGGAGTGCTTTTCTTGGTGTTTTGTTGTGTTTTGTTTTTGTTTTTTTTAATAAAGATTAATCAATCTCTGACATTTTTGCAGGAATGTCATGAAGTTCTTCTTGTCAAGCAGTAAACAAGTACATCCATTAGGCAACTCTCCTCTCTCTCAATTTTGTATTCTCAGCTTATGAAAACCACTTAGTTTAATATATCTATATTTTCCAGGACTGCTTATAGACCCACTACTGGTTCAGTATAAGTCTTTGGCAGTTGTTGGCAACGCATGTATGTAAAAAAAGTAAATAGGGAAAGTCAACTGATTTATTTTTTTTTTTAGTCCATAAATGTAAATGTGGAAACTGTCATCAGCTTCAGTGTTGCAACATCAGTTATCAGAGTTTATAACCAATAAATTTCTAATATTCAGATACTTCATTTTAATAGAGAATTGTCACTAGTCTGTTATCTGCAAGTTCCATTATAGATTGTCCTTAGTAGAAAAAACAAAAGGAGGACAGTGCTTGTGTCCCTCAGGGAATTTACACACGTGTCCCCTGCCTGCCCTGTCCCACGACAGGTACAAACTGCAGACAGGACTGTAGCTGCTGCTCTGTCTCTTAGAGACATCTAAACTATGGTTCCTTGTTGTTTTCAGAAAGTGATTTTATGCAGCTGTCAGATTGTATTTCAAAGGATTTTTCTAAATTTACTTCTGAAAGAGCTGACGTGCCCTAGTATGCTGGAGGAACAGCTACTAAGCTTTTCTCTAAAGAGTCCACAGTGCCTGTCTGGTACCATCATGTCCTACTGGGCCATAGCATGGGTGCATGTGGGCCTCCCTGGGCCAGTGTTTTGGGAAAAGGAAGACATAAGCAAGAGATAAGAGAAAAATCACTTCTTAACTTAGAAATACTATTTTACATGCAAATTGTGATATGGTATTTCCTCTGGGAACATACTAACAAAAACCTGGATTTTTCTAAAAGCAGTTCAAATTACCTCATTTCAAAGTTGCAAAATAAGAGCATATTTCTTAGTGATTTATATACTGCACCCTCACTGTGAATGTACATCCTACTTAAAGGTAAAATAAATAATTTGTAGCTCTAAACAGAGACAGTTTTGTGTTTAAAGCTTCTTAATTATTTTTTTTTAAGCTTTTTTTCAGGGACGTTTATTCAACACATGAGGAAAGGATTAGAGGAGCACTGAAAACAGCTTTTCTAATTAGGTTTCTGACTTTAAAATCTTATTTCATCAAGAGTGGACTGAGGGATGCAAGTACTAAACTTGTCATGTGATCAGTCACCTACACCAGGGATTCTTCTCTATCTCACCTGACACCCTGAACCCTTCACCCTCCAGTGATAATTATTTTTTAGCCTTTTTGAAGATTACCAAATTCAGCATCATCAGAAAATGCCAGCTGAGCAGCACATGTACTTCAGGTAGTAGTGATATAGGATCATGTTTTAGAGAGAAGGATCTAAATATAAGTTAAACTTTACAAACTAATGGAACTTATGCACACAAGTTTTTTTTATGTACAAATGGCAGTAAAATTGCTTTCTGTTGTTATAAAGTAGTAATAGGTTAAAATGTGAAACAGGCTCTGCTTGCTAATGTTTATTGCATTATCAGTTAGACATGCTTGGAAGTATGTATGCATGTGTGGAGGTTTTTCCTTTTTTGCACCTAATTAAGAGGCTAAAATTCTCACTGTAGAAAGCAGCATCTCTCCTGTAAGCTTGGAAAAAGTGTTTTCATGCAAGTTGACTTTAGTGTATTCGGGTATTCTGTAGAGCAACGAATTACATGTCAGGGTGAGCTTGTCCTTACTGAGCCTATCCCATCTAGGACAGGCTGCGATTCAAGATTGGATCTGCAGGAGAAGCACATCCACAGCAGGGTTCTGAGTGCACGTCCCTTTTGGTAATTGCACATTATGTAATTCATTATTCCTTTTCACAGCCATTATATTTCAAGTTCATTTCAGGGAATTAAATGACAGTTGAAAAGGATCGGCTTTCGAGAAGTTTGAGGAGCAATCTGTAAAAGCTCTGAAGAGGCAAGAAGTCATTCTGAAGTGAGAGGTGCCCTGGTGACTCAAATGAGATAGCGTCGCATTCATCTTAACTCACTGAAGGTTAGGATGCGTTCAATGCTGTTAGAAAAAGTGTTTCTTTTAGATCTCTTGCTACTCAAAGTGAAGCTGTGCTTGACTGACCTGCTGCAGATGGCAAATGATAGGTATAGCTCCAGAGGGATGCATCACTAGAGGCACAGGATGATGCAGTTGTCCTTGCCCATGGCTGAGGTTATGCTTGTTGTACAGCCGCACTTTCCTGGAGAGGAGGTGAAGGCTGTGGCTTAGCAGTGGATGGTTTGTATTCTGGCCTGTCTGCTTGCAGCCAAGTGTGTGGGAGCAGGAGCCAACCTGTTTGTTTCTCATATAAATCCTGTCTGTATTGAGATGCTGACGGCTCCAGGGTTCTGGAGCCTGACAGAACTGCCAGTTAAGTCTTTTGTCTTTCATCTTCTAGGTTTTTTTGTTTATGGAGTCAGGGAAGATATCTTTATAAGGTTGTTTGGGTTTGTTTGGAGGTTGTGTTTTTTTTTAAGGTAATGTTATAGGCTTAGTCCAGATGAACAAACTGAAATTTGAGAGGTGTAAAAGTCATATTTCAGTATAGCAAAGACAGAAATGTTTGTGCTAGAGATGTGAAAAACTCTTGAGTTGGCTTTGTCAGTGAAATGCCTTTGCTGTGTGGAAGCTCTCTTAGTTAAAATTTCAATACGCTCTTTTGGAGAACTGAAATAAAGCTGGCTGGTTTGTATTTTACTATATATATATGTGTGTGTGTATATATATATATACACATATATATATACAAAAGGAAAATAATAGTGTCAGGAGTTTTTTGATACCCAGATTCTAGTTTCCTTTTATCTCAAAACCACACTCTCCTGGCATGCATTCTGTGATTAGCTGCAGGAGAACTTTCTATAACTTTTGAAAATGCAATATTAGGTGTCTGGTTCTTGTAATTTGTGATGTTTGACTGGGCTGTCTTGGTAGTTGACCAGAAATGTGAATACCTGTAGTAATCCTCAGGGGCTCTGCTTCAAAAATAATCCTCAACAACCTAAGGAACAGCTGGATTCAATTACTGCTGTTTTGTTGGGTAATAATAAAGGTAAGTTTCTCATAAGCTTATGGGAGTTCTTACAATGATTGGACTTAAGTTTGCTAAAAAGCAGAGTTTTCTAATGGGGGATCAAGCCTCAGTAATGCTAAATACCATTAGCCAACTAGTCAGGGAGTTGCTTTCTAAGATGGTATTACTTTTTGTGTCATCTTAATAACAAAAAAGTCAGCCAAATGTTACCACTTCCTTCAGTTGTCTCTTTCTCTGAAACAGAAATCTAATTATAAGAATAATGTTTTAATTGTGACTATGGATGACTAGTAGAAAACATGTAATTAACTGATGCAAAAGTTGAGATAAGACAGTTGACACCAATTTTTTATATATCATTATATCAAGACATGTAGTCCTTCAATTAGTCCTTCATTAGTCCTGAGTTATTTCAAAAGCTTTGAAATAGTTGTGTATTTTAATTTTTAATCATCAAAGAAATGTATCTTCTAATGGTGGTAACTTCAGGGACTTAAAGGCAATCCCATGAGACTTTATGAAATAAGATAAGCGGTCTCTACAGCTGCTGGGCCACAGAAGCTTTCATGAGCTTCTGGGGCTCAGCAGTGAAGCAGAGTCTTCAAGATTTTACTCATTTTTTACACATCTTGGTGACTGTGGAGTGCAATCTTAGAAATGCTGCAGTATTGCACATGTTGGAGCAGAGCTACTGTCTACATTCATCCTAATTGCTGTTATGTGGCCACCTTCTCCAACACTTTCAGCTTTTTAGTCACTGAAGCCAAAAGCTGCAAATTAGACTTACAAATAAATGTGTTTGACTTGGACTGCTTTGCTGTTCAGGGTTTAAAATAGTAGTGAAATATAACCTGAGTGAAGATATGCAGCTGTTTAGCTATCGGGTAGGAGATTTTGTTCCCGTTTCCTTTGCATTTCTTTTGTCTCCAATCTGTTTTCTTGTTCACTAAGCTGGGTTTTATAATAAGCCCATTGTAAAGTTTAATGTCTCCCCATCTTTTTTAATTTTTTAAAAAATATTATCTTTTTAGGTGTTCATTGGCAATTTGTCACCTTCTTTCCTCTCAAGCTTCTTATAAAATCTTGCCCTGGATCGGCTGGAAGCAATAAAGCAAAATACACGTTCCTGTGTAGAGAATCCTTGTTCTGTACAAAGTATTTATTAAAAAAAAAAACAATTTCATAAACTGTGTGTAAGTTGTGAAGTTATGGATAGCATATATCAAAGAGCAAAACTGTTGGAAACTTTGAGTTGTCAAACACAACCATGCAGTAAAAGGAACCTGTTGTATAAAAGCTGGAAAACTCGAAGACAACTTCCTAAATGCACATCTCCTTTGTTTTGGTATAGTGAGGATTTACTAGGTGTTCATAAATTTTAATGTATTTCACATTAAGTAATGAAAACATGACCAAGTCAAAGCCCAGTTCTGTTAATCTGAATATGGCTGAACTCTAATAGAATGGCCTTTTTTGCATACTATAGAAATCATTTTTGATCAGCACAAATCTTAAAATTGTGTCAGGTCAGCAGCTAACATAAATTTAAGTAGTCTGACTTCAGCAGGGAAAGATTACAGAACACCTGGACCTTTGACACAGACAATAATGCCTTGCTATTTTATTTTATTTTTTTTTAGTAATTACTACTTTTTAATACATTTTTGTGTTCTTTTTAAGTTATGCTGAAAATCAGCTTTTGGTTTTGTTTAGCTAATGGTGCTGGGAGAAGAGTATTTCGTTTCTAGCAGGTTGTACACCTTTTCCCACCATTTTTCCTAAAATGTGTTTTTTTTGGTGTGCTGAAATGGACAGTGTCACCTTTAAGACACCCACCCAGATACACTCAGTGGAAAGGGAATGAGGAGAAAAAAAATTGTATTGGTCACATTTTAAGCTGCTTGAGACTTCCTTTCTATATGTAATTTTCTACTCTGAAACACATGGCACATTTTTAGGTACAATGGGAGGAGTAGAGGTAGAGAAACATTAATGGGTGATTGTAGACTCAAACTAAGATATTCTTATTGGGCTTTTTATTTTCTAAATGCTTTCTGTTACCTTTTAAAAAGCTTTGAAACAGATTTAGGAGCATTTGTCTGGTACCAGGTGATTGGACAGCTTATTTAATATTGAATGACAAATAGTGTAGACAAATATAATTCGTGTGAAAATGGGTTAGGAAGAAAACAAGCCTTAAGGAGAAATGTATTTTGGGGGGGGGGGGGGGGGGGGGAAAAAAGGGCACAGTAGATGCCCCAGAGAGGAACCAGAGCGGCCAGAAAAGGCTTGAACTTGGGTTCCCTTCAGCCTCCAGTCCCACTTTGCTCTGTGGTTCCTGTCCAAAGCACATCCCAGGCATCTCCCACCTACAGCACAGTGGGAGAGATTTAGAAAAAAGGACTTAAGGAGAAAGTGTTTTGGGGGGGGGGGGAGGGGAGGGGAAAGGAAGAATGGCTTCACTTATTTGCAGTTGACAGTCTCTAAAAGTTCAGTGTACTCAGCCCTGCTCAGGACCACATCCTATTTGCTCTTAAGAGACAATTTTTAGCCTGCAGGCTCATGGCTGTCTTACAGGATAAGCTGCTGGATGTGGAACACACTGCTACGGTAGCCCTTGATAAGCTTTTCCCTTTGCATGAAGTTTAAATGAGAATTCTTTGGGAGGAAAATGATCTTTTAATCTTTTTTTTTAATTACTTTTTTTCTTCTCCTATTGTCCTGGCCATATGCATCCCCCAGCAAGCTGCTTATTTCAGGCTGCTTGAGATAAGGTGAGAGAAAAAGCACCGTAAACCACTTACAGCAGATGGGTGAGGTATAGGAAAGCAGCCATTAACAGGGATGGTACTCTTGCTCTTTTTCCAAGGAAAAGCAGATGCAGTTGTTTATTGGTTTCCGAAGTAACCTTACTTATTATGCTATGAAAAAATGAGTGATGCTACTCAGTGTTGTGTACTTAATGTACCTTATCAACTTGTATTCAACCAAGCAGTTGAAGTATAAATCAGAAAATTCAAGTTGACCAATGTACTAACAGCAGTTTAAGGGGCAAACTCTGGACTGATGGCAAATGTGGCTCTGTATGATCTCTTCTTCTGGGGCTGCTTGCTGCAGTACAGACTCTGGAGTGTGAAAATGGGCTTTCAAGTTCTTGGTGATATGTTAGTGAAGTATAGCATTAGTGGGGGAGGAACATAGCTTGAATAAAAGCACAGCTGTACCTGGACACAGTACTCCAGGTGGGAGGGTCTCAGAAGAGTGGTGTAGATGGGGTAGAATCATCTCCCAAGATGTCAGAGTGGATCCAGTTGGTAATAGCTTTGTTTGCTCTATGCAAATGTCTGAAACTTGTTCACACACTTGAGTTGATCGGGATGAGATAAATAGTTTTGGAAATCTGATGATCAGTGTGTAAAATTTTTAGCTTATTGTTCAGGTTGAAAAAAAGGAAGAACACTGGATGTTTTACCCTTGTCTGACACACAAGGTTACTGATGGCACAGGCATTATTTTCCCTTTATGATGATAACTTACAAGTTGAAATTGTTGAGTGTTGTATTTCAGAAGATATTTTAAGGATTACAAACCTGATGTTATAGAAATGGAAAAATGTCAATCACACTGGTCTTAGACCAGGAAACAAGAATGGTAAGTCATATTAAGTGACAAACTCCGTATTTGACACCAAATACTGAGGGTTGTTCCATTTGTGGTGTTTCTCGTATCCTGGATATTCAATTAAACTTACTTTTAAAAATCAGAAATAAAACAGAGTTAATCATTCTTACTTTCCAATCTATATCACTGTCCTACATAATATAAGGTAATTGCACAGTGTTAAAGAATGAATGATTTGGAGTGTGGAATGCTATTCAGTAGTAGTAATAGTCTGTTTTGATCCTTTATATTAAATGTGTGTTGTGTTTTGTGTTGGGTAGGATCTGCTAGCTAGCAGTACTTAATGCAGTTTTTCATTTGTAGGACTGACTGACATTTCATAAATACAGAGTTCAGTTTGGCCATGATGATATAGATCTGGAATAATGTTAAGGATGAGGGTGTTGTGCTGGTTTATTTGGTGGGCTTTATAAAGCTCTCAGCTGTTGGTATCCATAGCCCTGTCCCAGACATTGTTTAAGCAGAAACTTCAGTAAAATTGTAGCCTGCTGAATCAAGGCTCTAGTTTAAGTTTCAAAAAACTTAAATTATTATAATTTTGTTTTAATTCTATATAGCTGGTTATTTCAAAAAGTTGTTTTTTTATTCCTTGCTATATAACCATGAACTTTTTACTGGCCATACTGGGGTCTATTAATACTTGTAACAAACTATTTGGTGAATAATTGTTTAATAAAAATGGAAATTCCTCTCTGTTGGAGATCAGGTATTTTCCTTTTCTTCCTCCTTCAAATACAGTTTTGTAGCTAGACTTCTGTGCTTTGCATTTTAAACAGAAAATCTTCACTTGCAGTGACAAGAAAACTTGTTTTTGCTGGTTTGAAGAATTAATTGGATACTCTGTTAATGGTCATTTATTAGTAATGATGCATAGACTCCTGCAGAATTGAATATTAAGTCCCATTTATTGATCTTGTCCAAGTGCATCCTGTACTCATTTTATCTTAATAGTTATAAAAGCAACTGAGAATAAGTGAAGTTCTTCACTGTGATGATTGAACCCCAAATTTACCAGAACTTAGAATTGTAGGATTTTTTTCCCTCTTGATATTGAGAAAGAATGAACAACTGATATGACTCAGGTTCTATGAAAGATAAATGGAAATACAGCACAGAAAATTTTTAAAGAACTCTTGAAATAGATTACAGTAAGTCTCATAAGTAAATTAGCCTTCCAGCTTTATGCCCTTTTAGAATAGTTTCTTTATTCCAGTCCAATTGTTTTGCTCAACTACATTTATGTAGTTATTTTTCTTCAATGAGTGGCAGTTTCTGTTTCTTCTACAGGCTCCCCACTTGTTGTATCTGCCTCACGTTATTGTCCTGCCCTGCTGATTGTCTTTGATTGTCCTCTGAAAGAGTAACATCATTCCTTAAGAATATTGAAGCCAGTAAAATATATGGAAGCTAAGATATATGTTCATAGAATCATAGAATCCTAGGGGTTGGAAGGGACCTCGAAAGATCATCTAGTCCAACCCCCCCTGCCAGAGCAGGGTCACCTAGAGTACATCACACAGGAATGCATCCAGGTGGGTTTTGAATGTCTCCAGTGAAGGAAACTCCACAACCTCCCTGGGCAGCCTGTTCCAGGGCTCTGTCACTCTTACAGTAAAAAAAATTTTCTGGATATTCACCTTGAACCTCCTATGCTCCAATTTACACCCATTACCCCTTGTCCTATCACTGGTCATCACTGAGAAAAGCCTAACTCCATCTCCCTGACACTCACCCCTTACATATTTGTAAACATTAATGAAGTCACCCCTCAGTCTCCTTTTCTCCAAGCTAAAGAGACCCAGCTCCCTCAGCCTTTCCTCATAAGGGAGATGTTCCACTCCCTTAATCATCTTCGTAGCTCTGCGCTGGACTCTTTCAAGCAGTTCCCTGTCCTTCTTGAACTAACCTCCTATGTTCCAATTTGCACCCATTACCCCTTGTCCTATCACTGGTCATCACTGAGAAAAGCCTAACTCCATCTCCCTGACACTCACCCCTTACATATTTGTAAACATTAATGAAATATATGTTGAAGAAGATATTTCCTTCTGAGGAACCTTCTAAGATGAGGGCTGTGAAGGACCAGGTATTTCCTTACACGAACATGAAATGTCCTTTGAGTCAGCCGACAAAACTGACTTAACACGGCATCTCCACACAGCGCTGAACTATATATATATATATATAAAAGAATATACAAATAAATAATTCAGGTAGGACCAATTATATCTGTAGTGAATATAACATAAATCACTCAGTTGTTTGTATACCATTATATTTGTACTCCCTTTTTTTTGAGGACTGAAGATTGAATCGGACATTTTTAATGTACCTCTTATCTGGCTGAAATTAAGTCCGCACAAGGGGACCCTTCTGCTAGGAGAACCTACAGTCATCTCTATCTTGGTTGTCACTGGCTTTGATGCCCTCTTGATGTGGATACATGGGAATGCTCTCATAGTTCACTTTCAAATACATGTTTGCAGTTAAAAATATTTGGAATGTCTTGAAAATGAAGCAAGTGCTGTCTGGCAGGCTCAGACATGCAGCCTGCATGATGTGTGGATTAGAAAAATTGTAGAGCCTTGCAAAAGGCCCAGTAAGGCAGCATAAAACTTGATTGCAAATCAGCAGGCAGACACACCAACTAATGCTGTATAGAAGCTTGATTTGTTTATATTTACCTAATAATAATTTAATTGTCCTACTTTAATACTTAATGCTAGACCAGTTTCATAATATCACGTTCCTAGCAGTTTTAAGTATATTCCAAGAGAGTAAGTAATAGGAGAGCAGCAGCCAGAAGAAAATAGAAATACGTTCAACCATGAAGGCCAGGCTTGGGAACAGAGTTGTCACATAAATATTTTAATATTTTAAATAAAAAAAACCCCTACTATGTCTTTGAACAGAATCTCCAGAGTTTTGGGGAAAAAAACCCAAACTTGTTACTAAATAAATTCTCTAATTTTCATTTACCTTTGTTATTCTGGTTTAGAGATTTCGTTGAAACTTGCTTGGCTACTGGAATACAGAGATAGAACTCATATTTGTGGTTCTGTGCATCTGACTTTTCATTTCCACAAATTGAAATATTTTACTAATGAGACTTCTGTCTTCTTGTCAGATGTATGTCCCAAGGAGAATGGCAGAGGGATGAGTCTAAGGAGACAAAGACTCTTACAGAAATAGAATGGGCCTGAAATATTGTAGTAAATTCTGATCTGGCTTGAAAAAAAATAAAAATAAAGGAGAGGGGCAAGTAGAGATGTGCATCTCACCACTGAATGTTCAGGTTTTCTCTTCTGGTTTTAAACATCTAAGATTTTAATTTACTGCTCTTCTGGTAATTTCAGCTCTGTACTGAAACAAAGACTTTAAATTCTGACATGAAGAATATGTCTTTATCAAAGATACTTGATGAAGAATAGTGAAGGGCCAAGAAAAGAAAAGATCTCTAAATTAGTGATTATTAGTGAAATACATTTTTTGTATTGATTCTTTGGGAATCAGAAGTAAGATTTATATCCACAATTACCTCTGGCTGGCCTGTTACCCACCTCTCAGCTAACCTAAAGTCACAAATATTGCATTTTAAGAGCTTTTACTTGTGTATCTTTGACCTTTTAAGTGTAGAGTTAAAAGCATGCGAGTAGTAATGTAACAAATACTTAAAATTAATCATACAAGAAGGTTTTTTCCTGTAAGACTGTGACTCATGTTACATCAGTTGAGAAGACATATGCTACTTGCATGATGTTTGGATATGTCACAAGTATTTCTGTTCTGCATTGATTTGTTTCCATGGATTAATGCCTAACTTTGAAATTCAAGTTCAGTATTTACAAACAGCACAGCAAAGTTTTTCATCATTTATGTTTCCAGTGGCAATATTAACTTGGTAAAAATGCGTGATGGTTTAATTTGTTTCATTGCTTTAATAAAAGAGACTGAACTTGCTTTATTAAAGACTTGTACACAGACATGCTTGCTGAGTATATAGATAATATACCTATTTGTAAAGTGATATGAACAATTTTTGATGGAGGACTAAATAGAATTCTTTGATTTAGCATTAGTACTTTTGACCTGAAGTCATGTAATTATTTAAATATTTGTTGTGTAATAGCATAAATAATTGTGTATTTCACTTTGAAATGACTGGATTGTCCCAGCTCCAGTTAGGCAGACCTGTTCTCATTCATTCATATGAGTGGGAGTCTGTTCAACTAGGAGAACTGGAGATACCTTTCATGTCAATATTTATATACATTTAATTCAATCATAAAGGGCTACTCAGAATTATTACTTGAATTATGTAGAATTCTAGGAGACTAAGAAAGTACTTTGTCTTCAGTTGGCAATCAAGTAAATTAGCTTACTGCCTTCACTTCACCATGTGATTGAGGAAAGGAGGGATGGAGAAAGATGACCCAGTAAACAGCATAATGTTAGCTGAGTCTTCAGTAGGCTGGAAGTGTGGGGTGCAAAGGGTTTTAACTTCTGTGAAGAGCTGGCAATTGATCTGTTTTCCTCTGAGGTCTGTAGAAAGCATTGCTCAAGATATGTATCAAATGCCTCAGCTTTACTTCAGAGACTGAAGGTGTGACATGTCACTTCAGGTATCCTACTTGTGGTGCAGGTTGTGCAACACATTTTGCTGCACCAAAGGTCAAAATGTCTGAAAGGTCCATGTTGTATTTTGATACTAATATGAAAAAAAGAGGAAGGGAGGGAGAAGGAATCTAATTCTAAAATAATAAAAGGTTTCAAAACTTGCTAAAGTGGCAGGATAAAATTTTCTCCAGTCACTAGTAATACTTGTTTTTGAGTGTGTGTTTATATTGTTCTTACTAACAGTTGTATATTGTGATGCTGTGTATTGAGTATTTGTATTTGCATGGTGATAGTTGGATACCCAGGAATACTGAACAAAGGAGCACCCGCTATTCTGGTTTGTATATGGGTGAGTCCAGATTATCAAGCTACTGTGAGAAAGAGATGAATGATGTGAGTGTTACCTCTACAGGCTTGTACACATGTCTTTCTGGAAAGTCCTAAACTGATATGTGGAAAATGCATTTTGCTCCTTTATTTTTTTATGTTTGTATGTGTAATAGGCACTTGTATCACGAACCAACAGATTAGGCTGCACTTTGAATCTATGTTAAATCTTCTTAGTGACCATGTCAGAGGTTTGTATAATGTCAGTATACATGGAAAATACAGTTTAGACTGTGTTTATAGAGAAATAGAGAAATGTGTTTTAATCACTATAACTCTAGATCCACAGCAGAACATTTGACTGCATTCCTGTTATTGTTGGGAAAGGAGAGCCATGTCCTGTGAAAACATAACTAAGGAAGCAGAAGGAAAATGAGGAAGAAGTGCTTAGACTGAGATTGTTTTCTTGTTTATAGCTCAGTTATCTTGAACAATCTGTTGTTTTTAAGTATCTTGAATAATGCCATTACATGGGAATTCCCTGTGGAGATGAAGGTTGTCCAGTACAAAAGACTTTGGTGGCTTAGGTGTGCTATATTCTTTGGTTTTGGTTTTCGTTGCTTGGTTTTTATGTTGTTGTGTGTGTTTTTGGTGGTTTTTTTCCTTCGCATGATAGTTAGTTGAATGCTAAACTGCTTAGAAAAAAATGTTTTTTCATACTGCATAGTGATAAAACATCTGAATTAGAAAATTTGTCTAAATATGAGACTCTTAAGGATCCATTTAAATGACTTCTTTTTTTGTTAGGTTTGAATGATGTTTCTTAATTATTGCCTTGGTTTAGATTTTCTTATTTAATGGTGCAGGATATCCCTGATTTTTACTAAATGATTCTTGAGGTCCCTTCCAACCTGGCATTCTATGGTTCTATGATTCTGTGATCTTTAATCTTAACTAATTAAATCATGAATCAATTTCACAACAAAAGACTAAGATGCTTAGATGTCTCCTAGAATAGATTTATAATTAATTTCTGTGAATACTTAACACTAAGATCACAATGCTTTTTAATTTATGTGAAAGATAATAAAAAGTATAGGTTACTGTGAAAGGGAATTGAAATTATTATATTCTTTTTGCCTGAAACAATTTCAAGAGTAGTATAATGACTAGCAGTATTAAACATACTTAAATTCAATGTAGAAGAATGGCAAATGAATACAACTTTATTCTATAGAGTATATTTAATTGTGCTAAGTGAACAAAACCATCACTGAGATAAGTTCCATTAAGATTAAATTAGATCTACGTTGAAAAAGAGTATAGTCTGAGTTGAAAAACAAGCTGGTTTATCCTTTGTAAATCTACATGACAATATTTCCTTCCTTGAAAAGTCTTATACCTGTATGTTAGGGTTTCATTGTTCTGCTTTGCTTTCCTAGTCTCCAGTATTCCTTCATCTCCCATGAAGAGGTTTTCTTTAAGAATAGTTTCTGACTACATTTTTTGCTACCTAACTTTAAAAACACACAGTTAAAGTGGAAAATCTGTCTAAGCATACCTGCCACATGTCGAGCAATTGATTTATTATGGTAGTCTCTGTTCTGATTAGAAAAGAAACCACAGCAGGACTTGAAAAACCAAGGCCATGTTCTCCTAACACTTACAGTAGTATATATCTGAATAAAATCCAGTGGAGCAAAGGACAACTTAATCTGGCCTGCTCTTATAAAAAATGGCTAGTAGGAATAAAGGAAGCTTGGGGAGAATTTCTAGACTAAACTTAGAATGTGAGAGCTAGAGGGAGTGACAAGAAAGATTTCTTTCTGTGCAGCAGGACTGTAAGGAAAATACATGGATATTTTCCTAGGCATGTCTCAGACAGTTTGGGTCAAAGTATTAATTGGTGTAAGGCCGTTAGGCTGCAGAAGAGTTACCCAGGGTTAAACTTATCCTCAGTATGTGTCAAACAAGGGAAGAATTCTACCTTTGAATAAAGCAAGCTAGAAGTATATTCTCCTTTAAGCATCTCCTCCTACACTGTTATACCTTTTCCTCTGTTAAAATTTCTTACTAGGAAGACCCTGGTTTTGGCAACAATTGGTCAGGCCTCCAAGATAAAAGAAGCACATTGCTGGATGCTTTACTGGAGAGCTTTGTATAAAGCCTAGAAAGACTTGTCCACTTCTAAGCTGACCTACATTTAATTATATGGTTAGAGCTTTTAAGTGAGCACTGGGATTTGAGATTGGATGAAGCTTGCAATTTCTATAATAGCTTTCAGAATGTGAGCTTTGTGACCTCCTGTTTATTTAGAATTGATGTTGCATGCCTGATGCTGCCTGACTGTGTAGTCTTTCACAGCAGCAAACACAAGGACACAAAGAAGTTCTTTGCAAATATAGCACATAGCTAATAAGAGTGTCTAGATCTTTTATTTCACACTTCAGTTATTGCTGCAGCAGAGCTGAGTAAGAGTCATTAAATAGCTGTGATCTTTGGACATTGGTCAGCTTTGCTCAAAAAACACCCAAAATTATTCAAAAGCTGAGTTAGTGATTGGCATTTCTCACTCCTAAGAGAACTGAAACGAGGAGTCCTTTCTCAGATTAGTATTGGAGTAAGTGAGGTGCTGTGGCAATAGTGCAGTTTGCTAATATGGCATGTTTCTTTGTAAAGTAGCTGCTAGTTGGTTGGATTTATTTGCATTAGAACAACTTTGCTGAACCTGTTCATCAGTTTCAGTGTCATAGGTAACCCCTGCCTTTAGAGGCTGAACTAATGTGGTATTTGATTGCACTGAAGGAATAAGACTGTGGATACTACACAGACATTCCAGCTTGAGTTTTTGCTACAGTGCTAAATTGTCATTGAGATGGCTTTTGGTCCCTAGCTCCATATCCTATTCTATAAAGCAGGGGGGTTCTGTGCAAGTCAGAGGCCTTGTACTCTCATCTGGAATGGGAGAAGGACCTTCCAGCAGTCATTTAGCAGGAAAAATGAGCAAGTCCAAGGAGTGTTTAGACACTTAAAATTTCCTTTCTCATTTGTGGATCCCAAACTGAAAATTGCCTGGCAGGTACACAAAGTACTGAAACGAAAATATTTTAGCTATTAGTTTACTTATACATCACATTTTGTCTTCTCCTTCTATCACCAAAACACCTAGGGTTGTCAGGCAAAAACAAATACCTGTTTTCAAGAACAGAAATATTTGTCCAAACATTCATGAATACTCCCAATATTATTTACATAACTGGAGAATGAAAAATGCAATCTGAGAGAAGGTGTGACTGAAATTAGAAACTAGATGTAGGACTTAAACTTTCTCATTGTCTGATAACAAGCTCATCCTCTTACTGGCAAAGAAACCGTGAATTGGTGTTTAAGGATACAGTTGGTTTAAAATGTTCAAATTGAAGTTATTTGACAGTGAACCATTTCTTTGAGGAAACCAATGCATGGAAGAGTTGTCTCAATTCTGTCAGGCCCTCTAGTTGAAAATACTGAGTTAGAAAGAAGCATTTTAAGTAATCAACATTGTTTTGGTATAGAAATACTAATTACGATATCCTCTGTGATTAGACCACTTGCCAATGAGACTCTTACATGAAAATTGTTGAGTACGCAGCAAGTTTAGTATTGCAGCTTTCATTCCTTTGCTGGGAGCAGCACTGCTACCACTAGAAAATATACAAGAATGTTATCTTCTTGCAATATAGTTATAAAGAGTAGTTCAAAATTAGACCTTTTATTTCAATGATCTGACTGCCATTGTCAGGAATAAGTTCTGTGCTTTTTGAGACAAAGCATAACAAAATGAATAGTATAGACTTTTATTTTTCTGATTTGCAGTTCTTTGGCTCTAAGAAAGCCTTTCTGTTTTTGGCCTTCAAAATAAAAAGGAGGAAACGGTAGTAACCACATGGAGATTGCTGAGATTACAATGATACCATCTCCTGACCTTGTTTAAATAAAAGTATTGTTTGTTAAGGGCAATCACTACTGAACACAGGGGCCATTTGTTTGTCTCCCCCGCCCCAAATTTTTGAAAATTTTAAAAATATGATCAGAATCATGATCAGCTCAAACCAACATAATTTCCTAATTTGGAAGGCACCTGTAAAGATGGCACTAGATGAGCTGAGCAAAAGACAGATAATCTTCAGCAACAGCAAGGATTCCTTTATTTCATCAGAAGGACCAGGACCTTGATACTGGTTAGAGTCATAATTCCTCCACTTCACCTAGAGGACATTCTTTTTTCTAGGAGGCAGTAGCTTTCACAACTACTGTAAGCATGGGGTCAGGACTTCATTACCTTGAATGATTGTGCAGCAAATCAGCTATGGGAAAATTATACAGTAGACAGAACTTACTAAGACTTTATTTATAACTATCAGTGGCAGAAGCCCATGTTTTGTACTTGGGCATAGTATCCTGTAAGCAGCTGAGAGCTGTTTCAGAGTAAGCACTACAGGATGCACTCCAGAAAACAGAAGATGATATTTTTTGCAGTTGGATAATGTTCTATTTAATTTTGGTTTCTTGAACCAGCAAAGAAAAACATCCTTTCCTGCAGTTTGATCTCCTGCTGTTTGAAACACAAGTAGCACAGGTCATATTTGCCACTGTTGATGGTGAGAGGTATGTAGTATTTATCATTACATTAATTCCTTTTAGAAATTAGAAATTGAAACTGAATTTGGTGCAGCTTTGTGCATTTGCTTTGTGTGGAAGATGCAGTATTACAGTGTGGTTCACGCTGATGTGGAAGCAGAGGGGGCTGTGCTAGGGCTGCTAGCCTTCATATGTTGGCATGGTAGGAGTTTGTCATCTTATTTGAAGAGAAATACTTAAGGCGTTCTCGTACTGGGACCAGAAGGCATGGCATGGTGTTACAGCAGATCCATTCAGTTCCAGACATCTATCATCAGGCTGGAAATAATGTAATGAGAGAAGCACTTCTTCCTGCACTGTGTATGCTGCACCATTTTAGAGCAGCCTGAGGAAACGTGAGGGGAAAAAATGATGCTGTATGCTGGGAGGCCAGTTGTGAAGGGTATAGAAGAGTTGAGCATGACAGGAGGGGAAAAGCAGCAAGGTAAAGTAAAGGCAGTATGTTTGCTGCAGGGAGGGGAAAACTTGAAATAAATTGAGAGTATTTCCGCACGTGCAGGCATTATGCATTCTTTAACCTTTAAAACTCCACAGTCTGTTTTCCTTAAATTAACCCTATTGTGAAGCCACGTTTACACAAAATGTGTCTAACATTTGTGGCTTACAGTTAAAGGTTACAAGCGTGCTGCTAAGCCTGCAGCAGATAAAATCCCTTCCTCCTGTTTTGCACTTCCTCTCTCTGCTCAGTTTAGCACATGCTGCATCTCCTCTGTTTCTCTTGTTCCAGCTTTTGTCTTCTCAATCATCTGTGCTCAGTCTGTGCCGTGCCCACAGAGGTACTTTTTCCCTACTTTCCTCCTGTGCTGCTGTCCCTTACATGGTAAGCTAAGCAGCAGTTTCCACCAAGATTTTCTCTACCTTCCTAGCAAAGGGTAAGGCACCTGCACTATCTAGGGTAGTGCACTGTGGCATGGTATGAAATCAGAATGTAGTCATGAACATAACTCATACATGATTTAATAATTTGATTCTAGTAGAGGCTTCTAGACATAGCAGCATCTTATGCAAGTTAATTTTTTTTATTTCTGAACTATCCAATTTTATTTTTTAACATTGTAGAACACTCCATCTTAAATAAATGTACTGTTTCAGAAATAATAGCAGGGATAGAACCAAAAAAGCTGTAGATTAGTTACTCAGACTTCAGCAAAAAAAAACTTGGATGATTTAGACAAGCAAATGAAGTCTTTATTCACTGTTTGCTTACTTTAAATAACGCAGCTTATAATTATTGGATACCTGTGGTAATAGAAAATTGAAATACAACATAAAGGCAGGGTATGTGTAATACTGATTTCTTACAAATATACAATAGGAAAGATTCAGTTAATTTGAATGAGGACATTTTTGTTGAAATGTAGATATGGATAAATAATGCATAGAAACTAAGTCTATCTGATAAAATTCTCAAAGAGGTTATTATTAGAGCTTGCATTTGTATTGTCTTTATCTGTCATTTGCAGGCTGTGCCTATGCTCATCTTGTACCATCTTACTGTAGATGCTCTATCACTGGTGGCAATAGTCACTCTGTCATATCATTCTGCTCAGAGAAGTGTCTAAATAACATAATGATAGCAAAATTTCAGTGACTGCTGTACTATTTCTGCTGCCATTGTAGCTGTTTTGGAAATGGCACAAAGGCAGTAGTTTCCCCTCCAGTCTGCCTTAAGTCAAAAGTAATCACTCTCTCTTTGGAGAGAAAGTTGTAGGGATTGAGAATTCATGTCAACATAAGTTAACAACTTACTTATGTTCTATGGTTGTCACATTTTAAGTATTAACTTATATATATATTTTTTGAGTGCCCTATTAAAATGATGTCATGATGGTAATTCTTGTCTATTTGAAGTTTTGTACATACATCAGAATAGAGAGGGTATGCAAGAAAAAAAGTACCTGAGCAACATAAACAGTGTAAAAAAAGGACAAGATTTTGCTTTAAGAGCTTTTTGTAGTTGATTTAGTGATACTTCAGGTTTATGTTTCATTTTACCTCTGTAGAGTTCAGCTGTACTTTAAATTATTGTGGTGTTTTTTGTATTTACTGTAATAATTAAAGCCTGTCCCATGCTCTTTTGTTTGTTTCTTTTGTAACATGTAAGCTCAGGACTTTTAAAATATGTAATTCTGATAGAGAAAAACAGTACTCAAAAGAAAACAGAGGCTGAAAGTCTGATAGTGCAACCAGCTTATCTTACTCCTGGTCATGTTCTTTGATGCATCCTTGATGAATGCCTTCAGGGTAATGCTGATACCCTATAGCAAAGAGGTGGTGGCTGTGGAATCACATGCTGCAGAAGTTTTTTCCATAATGTATGTTTCCTCCTTCCCACTTATTCCACTAACATTTAGAATTAGGGTTTTTTTTCATAGGGACTTCTGCAAAGGTTTTATGCAGTAGAACTAGGTCAGCACTCTGCATTGCCAGATGGATGCTAAAATAATGCTTGTAGAGTTCAAAGATTATGCTGTGTAATTTAGCCTTCCTGTTTGGGCTGGCCATGAATAAGTGATACCAATTAAGGAATTTGTAGTGCTAGCTGTAGTGAACATGGCTGTTAGTGTTGCATAAAGAATATATCTTAATCCAGAAGAAATGTCATGTGGAAATAGAATAGTTACAATTTCACATTGTGACTACGTTCTGTTTGAAGAAAGCATTGATCTTATGACTTGCTAAACTACTCTCTGCTCTCTGTGGATGTGAGAAGAAGGATATAGGCAAGATTTTCTGATAATTATGATCCACTGCAACAGAAATATTTCTGTACTTCAAATATCCTTACACATGTTTCTGTGATTTAACACATAAATCAGTACCTTTTGTTTGTTCACATCTTCATGGTATTAATGAAACACTCATACTGAGGTTTTTTTTTTAAGGCTTTAGAAAGTAAGCAGAAACAAATTATTACTGAAATTCTATTAAAACATTGAGCTTTTTAGTTAATATAGTTACATGGTTAAAGATATATTTTTGTTTAACATTCAGATTTAGCCTATAATACAAATATTTTTAGCTTCTGTCAGGACAAAGTTAGTCCTTACTTGAATTATCCATCAGTGTAAAGGAGGATTAATTAAATTCATTTATATAGTGGTTGCACTAATCATTACTAAGAACATCTAAAAGCACTATTTACTTTAAATTACTTGGTTGGGGTTTTCAGATAAGAGTTTACCTTTGAAATCAATCCCAGTTCTTAAGTACCTGTTTCATTATAATGTGGTCTGCATTTTTTGGTACTGGGAGCCTTAGTCATCTTGGCTGTATGAGTGCTTAGTTAATCACAGATTTTAAATAAAGGAAAAACTATCAGTATATTGCTGTATACAAAGGGATACTTCTGTCAATGTATTTGAAGTAGTGACATTGTATTATGTATTTCTTCCATCAGAAAATGGTACTGAGAAAGAATAAGTAGATGTATCTTGAGTTGTTTTTCAGTTATAGTAGAATGAAAACTTAGGTTGGTCAGTTCTGTTGAAGGCTACTATAGTTTAACTAAATTTTTTAACACAAGTTTTGCTTTTCCTGAACTGTCGTGGCAAATATGAGGATTTAGTTTTGTGCTTTATAAAAGCTCTTTGAGTCACGTATTGAAACTCATTACATAGGATATTTAACTGATGTCTGTTCTTTAAAAATTTGCTGGAGGAACAGGAACATCTGACTTTTTTATTCAACAAGACAGAATCCAAAGAGGAGGAAAACAGCTAGCCAAATATCTTACTTATGAATTCTGGTTTAATAAATGTGCTTTCTATGGATGATTCATGGATTTTATTATTACATTAAATTATTTTTCAACAGCTCATGCTTCATTTGATGAAGAATTTCAATCAGTGCCAACTGATTAATTATCATTCTACTAGTAGCCTTTTGTCTAATAAACAGTCATAATGATCATGTTCAGTCTTGGCATATATAAATGTCAGTGATGTGCTAATAAAATGCTTCTAGAGTTGGATGCTGGAGGTAGTCATGCTTTACAACTGTTTCTGAGGAGACAAAAAAGAAATGTCCTACCCTTTTCTTTCCCTTTTCATCCAAAATAAAACCTGTAGTTGAGCAGTAGGACAGTCAAATTTCTTTGTTCAAGAAGAATTTCATTGTGCTGTGGTGAAATACTGCAAAGTCTATTGTTTAGCCTTTAATTTTTACATGACACTTCGCACAATATTCTAAAATTTAAGTTTTTTTCCACACTTTTGTGAACATTAATGTACATTACCTGGCAAAACCAAGATCCCTGCTAACCAAAGGAAACCTATTAGGGAATTAGATTTTTATGTGACATAGAAGGATGACGTTAGTGCCCTTTTTATGTTTAATTACAAAACAGCAACACATAACCTTTCCAAACCAAGGATGAATATCACCCAATCACAGACAGATATTGCAGAAATGAGAGAGCTGCCTTATGGCTTAAAAACACTCTGGTCTTATATACCTTTGAACAGATGGTTCATTTAAGTACTGGCAGTGTAGCTTGACTAATTGCTTTAGACCTTCCATTTTTCTGCTTTATTTGGGTGAGAAGTGGGCAGCCCTGCCTGTACAGATATATGAACATATGAATTGTAAATAAAAACAGAATATGGAATGTGAAACTGTTTAATGGTTTGAAGAAGTTGTCTTGAATTACCAGTAAGTCTACTCAGGAGTAACAGTAATGGTTGTCTGGATTTGAACTGGGGAAACTGGTTAAATATCTAGTCTTACAGCTGAGTGCCACGTACCAAAGATTTTCTGCACTCTTAAAATGGATACTTGTGGAGGAGTCTAGCAGAAACGTAGTGATAATTCCCCAGGAAGTTCACCCAGATACCTGCGACTGTGACTCAGAGACTTTCTACACTAGATTTATTGTGCCTGTTTGGTATAACAGAGTAAAATGTGAACATTACAAGTGTATAATTTACTGGGAAAATCTCTGTGGAGAAAAAAAAAACTTTTTTAATGTAGGTAAGTGCATTACTAGCCTTGTGTTTAGTTAATAGATCTATTTACACTGTAAATGTAAGAATTGAATCCCTCACAACAACACAAATAGTCTTTGAAAGGCATTTTTTTATGCAGCAGGTTTTCTAATGTTTAAAATACATTCAAAGATGAATGTGCTGTCTATTGCTTAAAAGGCAGCTAATGACATAAAATATAAGCCTTCCTTAGATTGTTAGTTGAATATCTCTGCCTCTCTCTGAATATTGAGCATAAACAAGTTGATACAGAACTGTTACCACAGCCCTACTTTCCTGTCTTGGGTAAGCAGTGATATTTCAGCTAGTCTATTGGTACTGCTGTGCTGAATGGAGTTCAGTGGTAGAAAAACATCAGAGTACCTATTGAATGGTATAATGTACAGAACAGGAATTCTTCACATCATCAGTCTATCCACACTGAGCATAGATAAGGAAGAACAAATATTTCTGCCTAGAAGCTAATAGCAGAAAGAAGAAAGAGGAATAAGAGTGAGATAATACCTGAAAGTTTTCTTGAGCATTTAGAAGAGCTACTGCTGAAAGGTAGACAACTTGAGATAAACATTTCATTTCAGGGCAAATCACCTTTCACAACGGATAAAAATATTAGAAACTCTGAAATGGATGGTAGTGTTGGTTCTCAGTTGAATTTCTGCTGTACTCTGTATTTCTTATCACTTTTATCTATTGATAAAAATACACTCGGGGTTGGTAACTGTGAAGCGTCTTAAGTGTGATAAATACACTGGCAAACATCTAATAAGGATGATAACTAGCAGATAGATTTGCAATATTAAAATGTATACCAGTATTGTAAAACATGAAGTTACTGTCTGACATTGCACAATACTAGTATGTCTTAACAGGCAGGCACAGGATCAGAAATTTCAAATTAATGCCTGGTGATAAACATTATTCTTAAGCTTTTGTATTAAGTGGCTTTGTCTGAAGACCACAATAGCCATGTGCTACGTGGAAAAGGTGTGGTTTGTATCTTCTTTGAACTGTTGGGATGCTTGTTTGGGTTTGGGTGGCTTTTGGCATACAAATTACTGAGTTTGATGGAAAACTGAAGATTTCTCTCACAACACATCTCATTCAAGCAGGAGGCTTATTATAATAGAGCAAGTATTTGTAAATATATTAAAATTAAGAGCTGAAAGAAGGAAAGTAACGTAATTTTCGTATAAAATCTTCAGTTGTTATGTGAGTGTTCAGAGTTATTGACATTCAGCTAATCTGGTTTACACAAGTCTTATACACAACCTATACTGATAAAAATGCCCTTTACTGAGGCTGCACATAATTCCCATGGTAAATATCTATCTTCATCTGCTTAGGAATGAACTTTAGATAGAACCATTCTGGAAATCTTCTGCTGCACAGACATATAAATATGCAGACA
Source organism: Chaetura pelagica (assembly GCF_000747805.2). Taxonomy (NCBI): domain Eukaryota; kingdom Metazoa; phylum Chordata; class Aves; order Apodiformes; family Apodidae; genus Chaetura; species Chaetura pelagica. The sequence continues at coordinate 2,420,492 of NW_009970717.1, forward strand.
TTTTTAGGACCAAGGTAGGAAAACAATGTAATGTAATACTCTGAAAGTTTTGTGGATCTTGAAGGGTCCTATCATGTGGCTCTTGCAGTGTCATAGGTCATATTTTTATTGCTAGCAATCCAAGTATTTCTATTAAAGATAACAACTCCAGTGGCTGTGCTTGAGTTTTGCATGTTACAGACCCAGAATTAAGACAGAGTATTACTACCAAAACTGAGCTACTAGCTGAATACTTATTCAGTTTAAGCATCTTTAACTGCTTATTCATGTTGCTGAACAGATTATTAATTTACAATCCAGAAGACATTTTCTCTTCTGTAAATATTGTATTTCCTCATGTGCAACATGGGTTTTACTCTCTCTGGGACCGGTATCATTACCAATAAAGCCGATATGTAGATGAGCATCTATAGATATCATAAATTACAACAAAACGTTACCTGATACATTGTGAAACTTTATCGGTATTGGCAAATGAACCACAAGTGTATTGTACCATAAACTAACATTGTCTTACTGGCTTGTAATGAGCTGATTAGTAATGCAAAATGATTGCAGACAGAATTGATAATAAACTCCTGTGAAAAACAGCAAAATCAATATGATTCCAACCTCTCAGGAGGTATTAATTTATTATTTTTTTCTTTATGTATTAAAATTGTGGAATTGATTCTCTCTAATTTGTTCTTTCTCAATAGAAGAGCACTGAACTGCAAAGTAAAATATACTTAAGTTTTTATGATCTAGCTTGCACCCTGTATGACATAATTCTCAGCTCTTTGTAGGGAATTAGTCTTTTAAGTTACTTCAGGTATGGTATGTAAAATTATTATTGTAATGTTGCAATTACGTACTTCACAAGATGTAAACCAGAATGATATCCTCCTAATTAAGCTTTTGCCTTCTGGAGTAGGAAGAATAAAAATAAAATGTCTTTGAGGTTCTTAAGCAGCATTTGCTAGACAGAATCAATTGAAAATTGACTTCAAACTCCTGTCTCAGACACATTTTAATGCATGTCTGAGTGCTTTTAAACCCAATTGACCAGCTTATAAATGATTAAAATACTTTTCCTGCAGCATACAGAAGGTCTTTCTGTCATATCCTTTTGACAGTTCACAGTTGCAGTGACAGGATGAGGGGCCTTAACCAGTTTACAAATATCAGATAACCTTCCTGTCAGTTGTGTTGCAATAAAATTAGTCAAATTTTGCTAATATTTGTGTTTATATATGCAGAACAGTACTGGCCAATCTCCTCTGGTCAACTTGTGGTGAGATACGTAACTGAACCAGGTACACTGTGGACATCGTTTGAGACCTTACTTTCTTACTTTCTGTAAGAAATCATCACCTCTAAGGAATGTCTTTACATCCAAATTGATAAAATTCAATGTTAGTATAGTGAGAAGGAGGGGGCCAGTATATACAGCAGAGAGAAAGAAAGGAAGATCTATTTTGTATCATTATAAACTTCAGCAAGTTCTGAAAGCAGCATTCCAATCAGTTAAAACGAATTGGTAGATTTTTATATTAAAACTGCTTTTCAAGAGTTAGAATTCTTTGTCCAGTCATGAGTGTTTGTAATATAATTTTCCTAGTGTTTTAAGCCACCCAGTCATCTCTCTGTAGTTAATTATAAATAATAGTTTCTAAGGTAGTCTTTCTCACCCAAAATGGGAGGTTTTCCAGTTAGTGATTTTGTTTTCTGTTAACCTGAGGGGTAATGGTTTAACTTAAGCGAACAATTTATTTTTGTATTTGTTGAACCTTTGTTGCCATTTTATAATTATTTGAGTCCCATTTGAAATGGGAATGTAATTTCAAAGTGTCAGTCAAAATGCTGGTTTAAGAAATTTCATAATGATATTATAGATTGTGTGTACACCAGGGAAAAGATTGAGAAAGGAAGCAGCAAGTCAAGAGAGATGTTTTTGTGTCAATGAATATTAAAAAAACATAAATTATTTGGTCTGAAAGTTTTGGTATCCATATAGATTTGTATATTTCCCCATTGAATTATCCCAGATGTGGATAATTTACCTTAAAGGAATTGCTTTGTGAACCGAGATCATTACATTTGCCTCTTTATGTTTCCTCACAAAATTTAATTCTTCCCTTGCTGGCATGATTTTGAGAGCAGTGTGTAGTGTGGATCTCTGTGGTTTGTGTACTGTCTCTACCACCTTGAGGGTACTGTCCAGGCTGGGAAGTTGGGATATGCCCTAGTAGGGAATTTTGCAGGTAATGTTTGTCTGGAAAGGGGTTGTCACAAGACATATGGGCCCATTTGGCTTCCTTGGATGCTCAGATAACTTGATGCCCTGTTTGTGGAGCTTGGTTGTATCTGAGATCACACTGAAGATGATTTCCTCTTGGGCTGGGTACACAGTTACCTTTTCTTTACCTAATTTCATTATTTGTCATTTGCATTCCCTTCCCTTCTGCTGCTGTTTGCAGGCCAAGCTCATTTTATGAAAAATACCATTCTCTAGCAGAATGTGTGCAAGTCCCAGGAAAAAAAAAAATCAGTTTACAAAAAGGGAATTAGAGAACAATTCCATAAACAGCAACTGTAACACTATTGCTATCACAGACTGTTAAGAGCTCCATTTATGAGTGCAATTAAGCATATGGATGGCTCAGGTTTCGTCATCAGCCCAGAATGGGACGTTACCAAGGCAGATTCAGTTTAAATCTCTTAACAGTAAAATTGGTCTAAGATGTAACCCTTTAATATGCTTAGAAATGAGAAGCTGTCAGAGTGCTGCTTTGTTTGGCAACACTTGCTAATGAAAGGATGCAATTTAATGCAGCAGGGAGAATGATCACTGACAAATACACCTGCTTGATGCAGGGCATTAAATGCTTCAAATTTATCTAAAGCAACTGGGGAGGGGGAAGCAGGGCAGAGGGAACAATGCTCTGCTTCAGTTAAATTACTCAGAGAGCCAAAGCAACAAAAGAGAATAATTTTGTTTGCAGGATGAGACTAGACTGTTCAGAAATATTATATACGAAAATAATGAATGAAGGCATTGCACACCAAAAAATATTTTGTATTCTGTACATATTTTCAGTTATTTGTTATTCCAGGTATTAAGCTTTGGGTCCTAAAAGTAATTATTAGTTCTCTCCCCAGTTACACCCATGCAACTGTTCGACAGCTATAAGTAATTGCAAACATTTTTGCCTTTGCTTAAAACAGACAAAACCCCAACTACTGTTTGAGAAAGAAAGACAAAGCAATATCATCCATGTGCTGTCTTCAAATATAACTGAATAAACAGTCTTTCTACTCATTAACTTAATTTACTGGTTTCTGATTGTCTGTTTTTAGAGTTTCTGGAATCTGAATGATAGTGTCTCATATTGACATTATTGTGCAGAGGGGGAGCAAAAGAGGAATCACTAGGATTAGCATATCTGGTTACATTATTTCTGTTTTCTCCATGCTTCTCAGGCAATAATCATATTTAGCAAGTTCTGTAACTGTAGACCAGATTGTGTCAGGGAACGAACATCGATGGGGGTGGATCTCATAAAATTTTGCTGCTTGCTGAAGTAGAAAATGAGTATAATCAACAATAGAACTGTCAAGCAGTGGCATACCCATAGAACTGTGGGTTCAGTGGGTATGTTATCCCCTCTCTCCTGCAGTATAAATCTAAGTTATACTGCTTTTCAGAAGCAGTATTTCTGATCAGTGCCACAGAAATATTGCATGCAAATAGCCAATTTTTGTGTTTCACTTGTGCTGTATCCTTAGACTTTTGTATTTCTGTAGGTGCAAGTTCTGCATAACACATTCCCTGATTAGTAGCTGAATGCATGCAATTACCTCATTTCTGCTCTGGTTACTTTTATTTTTTCTTCTCATTTGTATGTTTTCCATTCAAATAGAAAATCATTCTCCTCAAATTTACATTTCTGCCAGATATGTATTTGAATGCAGCAATGGACACATTTTATGTGTCAGTTCAACCAGCAGACCAAGTGGGTTTAAAAAAACCCATGCTAATAGTTTAGTAGTGAGTCATTAAATTTATCATAGGGATTTTGTATATAAAACCAGAATAAAATAGTTATGTTTCAAAAAGGCAACTTGTTTCAGTGTTTCCCTTGTCCTTTTCAAAGTGCTATTGTTGAAATCTGTAGGTAACGAAATGGCCCTTTTTCCAGAGTAGCTTTTAGACTATGGCTCTACATTCAATCTCAATCAGAATGAATTTTAAGCTGCAGAGAAGACAACTTAAAACTGAGTGGATTTTTTTCTTTTTGATTCATAATGTCTGGAAGTCAGTCATATTTGCTGAGTAATTTTTAAATTAACCTGGGAAACTAATTTGCTCTCTGTATTGGCCACAAGAGCTGTTACGAGAGTGTTGCAGGGTCTGGTACTTTTCAAGTTCCAACAAAGCTACTTTCTTCATTTTTAAGGATCTTGTAAATGGATTTGTGATCATGCAGAGCTACACTGATACCCATCCGCTCTTTGAATAGCCCTGCTTGGCGAGTGGCTGCATTACCTTTAATGGAACACCTTGTGGAAAAAAATGCTTCTTGGTTTAGGTAAATTGCAGGATCTGGTATTTAGACAGGACTAAAGTAAAGGAGAAAAAGAAAATAATAGCTTTTCCCCTTTCATGTTTTTTATCTATCTGAGCTGAATAAGAATGGGGCTTTTCAGTTTTATGCGATGCTGATGAAAAGTGAAATCTTACTGTTTTATGTGTGAACATTTTGGCGCACCTTCACAGTAGGGATTTTCCCTAATGCTTTTTGCATTAACAGCTGTGACAGGAACTCTGCTTCCAGCAGCTTCTAGTGGTTAAGTCAAAAATAGAATAGTTTAAAAATACTAATCCACCGCTGCTTTGTGAAGATTCCATGCTTGGCCTGCTGGCTGTGTGTGCAAACAGATAATGGTGAGCATCAATAATTGTTAATGTTGAATTTCTCCATATGTAAAACTCGGGTAGATAGCTCTTCAGGTAGTTTCTCAGAAGGCAAAAGTATAGTCAGACACATGGTGTGTAACCGTATGCTAACAGAAGTGATTCATTATCACTGATTAAAAGAATTCAACCAGTATGAATTGGCAGTTGATAATTTGACATACGCAGAAAGGCTCTGAGTAGGCACATCATTTCTTGTGCGTGAATTCTTTGCGTTATACCAAAGAAATATGGGCATCCGAAATTAAGTAGATGTGGTAGTGTTGTCAGGAACTGTAGATGGAATATAATGATTTCTTCATCTTTAGTAATTAAAAATTTGTGTAAAGATATGGTGATTGACTTCTGAAGTAGGGTAAGCTTGAGTGTGAATTGAGGAGCATATAAAGAAAGTCTAATGATTATAGCAGCAGCACCAGTCCTGTATCTGGTGGAAATAGTGTAGCTCTACTACATTATCAGTTTGCGCTTGACTGAGAGTTGATTTGATGTAGGAACGTCTTAATGTTCAGCTTGGATGATAACTACTCAGAGTAATGAACACCATGGGTTTAGTCGCCTCAGGCAAATTGAACCGGAGATGTGCTAGGCACACCTGTGTGGTCTTGCAGAGCATCCTGGAGAGAGATTTCCAAGCCAATAAGCAGCTTGAGTGGAAAGTGTTTGTGCTGTTAAAGAAAATGAGTTGGGTCCTACTGATTGTCTGTGACTGTGTGTGGTGGGCAACAGGGGAGGAAGCATACAGTTACTGTTCTGCAATAACGGGTTTTCTTAGCTGCCTCTGGACATGGAAGAGTTTCATGAGCATCAAAGTGGCTTTGCCAGTGTACTTCATTGGAAGATGAACAGGCAGGCTGTCAGCCATAAATATAAGTGCATCTTATTTCTAAGCCAAGGTGGCGAGTCTTCTTTTGAAAGGAATTTTATATTGCTGTGAGTTGGCAAAGATAAAAGGACAGCTACCCCCCTACCCATTATAAGTATCTTCACTTCCCTCTAAAGCTGATTGGTTATTAGTGGGCTTAATCATCTGGTCTTTATACTTCTACAATGACTCTGTTAACAAGGAGTAATATACATAAAGTCTCTGTTCTTCAGGTGAAAGGTGCAATGTAGCCTCCCCTCCTCCACACTTCCTGCCTATTATTTATGATTTTTGGTTTGAAAATAGTTTACCCCATAATTTGACTTTAAGCATATTCGGTCCCCACTTTGATCTAAAAGATTAAGATGACTGAGGTTTTAGATGTGGTCCCAAGATGAAGATCAGAGGGACTTGATACAGGCAAAGAAAATCAGAAATAATTAGGGAGGATGTCAATGTACAGTACAAAAAGGTGAGCTTCTCTGCAGTAAACACCTCCCTGTAGGAAAATGAATCTCAGTCCATGTTTTTCCAGTGAATCTCTGCCATATTAAAACTATCAATGGAAGTTACAAATATATAATCAGACTTACATGATAGGGATTTGAGGCATTAGTTAATCATTCCATGCAAGACACTTTTTCTTGCTGTGTAAAATCTTTTGCATTTTCCAATTGACTAGGAGGCTAAGTCACGCTTTGCCTTGGCACACAAAAATATATCTTCATGTTTATAGAAAGCAGCAGATTCCTTCAAAAGAAGTCAGTGTGTCATCTGCCTTTTATTTCTGTTATGTAGTCATGCATAGCTATCCTCTGCTCTAGGAATTAGGCAAGCATACATAGTAAGTAGATCACTGACAGTTTAAAAGTAATTTTCTGAAAAGATACATTGTCATTTGAATGGAGACAACTTATTCTGGGGATTTCTTCCTTCTGTAAATGTGAGACCCCACCTGGAGTACTGTATCCAGTTCTGGGACCCCCAATGTAAGTAGGACATGGACCTCTTGGACTAAGTCCAGTGGAGAGTCATAATGAAGAATGTGATGTATGCATGTGAAGCTGCAATATCTTATTTTTTTCCTTGAAATAGAGAAAGGAGAAAATAGGGATAAAGTAATTTGAAGTTTAACCTTAACTCCAGGTATTTCCATGTGTGTGGGGTGGCGGTAGCATTTTGCCAAACAGTGTTTCACTTATGGGATCCTGCAGTACACACAGGAGAGGCTGGGGCTGGGAGGGCAGAGGAGGCAGATGGGCAGCCTGGACAAAGCAGGGTTAGGCTGCTGTACTGGTGCTCTGGGGAGCTCTGTGGGTTCCCAGCTGCTTACAGGTGGGATGAGGCATCTGAGCTGTGACTGTGCATGTGACACTGTCGTCCTGGGCATAATTGTGATAGTACCTGTTATGCCTGAACTGCTTAGGCAGTTGTTCAGAAGGTCTGAACTCCTGAGAGCTACAGAGCTGGTTTGTAGCTACCACTGTTGGGTAAAATATCTAATCATCACACTGGCATATACAGGCATCTTTAAGCATGTTTCAGCAGATCTGCTCATCCCTGCCTTTTCTATATGTGTTTTGACAGTGCCTAGGATCAGAGAGTTCTAATACTTTGAAAATTTATGCTACTTGCAAAATTCAAAGAGTTTCCCTGGTATATTTTCAGAGCCATGGGAATGTGTTTGGTCACAGGCAAACCTAGGCTTACTTCTGAAGTAGTTGTAAAACCAGAAGTTCTGGGAAGCTACTCGTTCTGAATTTTTGTGATTCTGCTTAGATTGGGATTCTGTGTTAATCTGCCACTATGCCTGAGATAAAAAGCTTTGCTGAGAGTTAAAAATGCATCTTGAATGCATTTCTACTTAAAATATCTCTATTAGTAATTCCTCATAGGATGATGCTGTTACCCGTGGACTTCCTGTAGGTCACGGCTGTGCTGGATGGAAGTTCAGCAGCTTCTGCTGTTTTAGAGTATCTTGATGCATGACAAGTTAGGTTTATCTGCCGTGGTTAAATAGTTCTTGCTGTTAAATTCCTGCTTCTTTCAGTGAAAGATAAAAATATCTCCATAAGGGGTTAATTTTGCCTGCCACCTTCTGCCTAAAAGCAATCTTTGGTTGGTAATTTGAAAATCATTATAGAGAACAGAGCTATATGGATTTACTCAAGCTGAGGAAGCTGCCTGCAGTTTTTAGGGCAGTACATATGATAGAAAACTAGTAAAATTAAGAGAGTGTTTTGAAGGAGTACTTCTATAATTGTTCTGCAGTTTCTTAACATTTTATCTGTAAAATAACCTCAAGGAAAAATTGTAATGTACCTGTTCTTCAGGTTGGTCTACAGCGTTTTAGTATCTGGGTCAACCTACAAAGCTAATATCTTATATTTTATGACAAAGAGTCATATTTCATGAAGTATAAAAACATTTCTGGTGCTTATCTTCAATTTTATAAAAACTAATAAGGATTTCTTAGCAAACACGCAATACAGGGAGATTAGCTTGCTATGAGAGTGTGCCGTTCTAACTTACTGCTGTGTCACAGCTGCTATGCATTAGTAGGCTGTTGGTGCATGCTTTGTATTGTGAACTAAACAGTAAAATTAATGGTGCTGGTCACCGTCTGCAAAAGCCTGCATAGTAACTTGGTGCCCAAGGCCACTGAGAATTTCGCTGTTGCATCAAGACTTTGAATCCCATCATACCATCTTCATTCACAAGGCTCACTTCTTCACAGAGAGACATCTCTTCTAAGAGTTAAACTTTGACTTGGATTTTTTGGTTGCTGACTTAATTGTTTTTTGTTAAAATTATGCCAAAATATATTCAGCTTCAGTGGAGCTCAGTCTGAAATACTTGGCCTTTCCTGATATCCTCTGAAGATGTTTTCTCTTTCGGGAGCTCCTATTTAACCAGATGAAGTGCCACCCTTGTAATGTATCAGTCTCATTCCCCTTAACAGGTCGACTAAATCTAAGTGAATCTGAATTATAGTTCTCAAGTGCGTGCTAAATTATGACATAAATACAAGTGTATAATTGGCAACCACTTGAACAGTTTTGCATAGGTAATTTCAGGAAAAAAAAAGCATAAATCCAATTAAGCCTTAAATATGAACTTCAGGTATTGAACCTTTCAAAAGGCTCTATTTATATGTATATACAAACACAAGCAAGCTGGACTTAATGGTGCATTCATACACATGTGTATCAAGAAATACAGACTGTGCATGTAGAAGCATACACACATTCAGGAGTGACTGCAGATTGCTAAAAATGACATTACAGAGAGATACTGAAAATAATGCTGTTATCAGAGCTGTCTCCCCTAAAACATAGTATAGTAGATAATGAATAAACTTATTAAGAAATGTGTTATAACTTTATAACTGATTTAATATTATAATATCTCCTTAAACTGGAAATGGACTAGTAATATTGTGTGTTTCAATTCACATAGTGATTCAAATTGGTGCCCTATTTTATGATTGGTTTTTGGTTGTTTTGTTTGTTCATACAGTTGGTTAGAACTGAAAACTGGCCAGCTTTTCTTAGCACTTTGATTTTATTTGACTAGAATAATATTCATCCATCAGTTTTGTTTTTTAAAGCATTAATAGCTTGCAGCAAGGTTTCAAAATGGATTAACTTCCTAATCTTTCACTCTGGGAGACATATTTGAATCTGTCATAGATGAGAGTAATAGTCAATAAGTTATTTCAGTAGCCTAGCTGGTAAGGATGGGTAAATTAGGTGGTGCTGTGATCCAAGTGCTTATTTTCAGAACTTCTGTTACAGAGAAATTATGTAGTTAAAAAAAAAAGTAAACAACATCTTTCTCTAGGTATCAAAATAAGAGCATAGGTAGGTACCCCAGAATGTTGTGAGAGGGAAGATGTTCAGACCTCTGTATTCTAAACTCTGTTTTGATTTTGTTCATATTTATGAGGTATCATACTATTTGGTTGATTTTTAAGTGCATTGATAAAGTTACGAATAAGTCGCAGAGTGTAGAAAATACATAGAAAGCAGAAACAAACAGCATGTTGTGATATACAGTCATTGGCTGTCAGGCTGAAATTGAGATGGGTTCATTTCCTTGTTACCAATATATTAATTGGTAGCTACTAAGAGAGTAGTTCATGGAAGCTGTGAGTGGGTCAGTATAAGTCTGTGTATTCAAGCATATGATACTGTTGTAAAAGTCATAGAGTTTTGTTTCTCAGGTCATTTAGTTCAGGAGAATCCAAAAATGTGTAGAGATGATTCACAGCAGACTCCTGGAAGGACTGAACAGAGACAGGGCATACTGTGAATGCTTCCCACTGTGTCACAGCATCCTTCAGGCTCATCCACCTGCTTTGGCATGGGGTTCTTTGGGCTGCACATAGGTGTCTGCTCCACTTTGGACTTCCATGGGAACAATATACCTCACCATGGGCTGCAGTGGAATTGCTGCTGCAGTGCCCGGTGCAGCTTCTCCCCATCCTTATTCATTGACCTTGATGGCTGCAGAGCTTTTTCTCTCACATTCCCATCTCTCTCTCCCACTGCAGTTGCTGTTTCTGCAGAAGTTTTTTCACCCTTAAATATGTTATCACAGGGGTGTTACCACCCCTGTTGATTGGCTGTGCTTTGGCCATTGGTGGGTCCCTCTCGGAGCTGGATGGTGGTAGGTCTCTGGTACGTAAAGGGAAGCTTCTAGAAGCTTCTCACAGAAGCCACCTCTGTAGCCCACCCTGCTATGAAGACCTTGCCACACAAACCTAGTACGCCAGACCATGGCATTGCCTGTGAGTCTTTATGAAATTTCAGCCTTGGATCCCAGCTGCGTGGTCAGGACAAGGAGGGACCACACCAGAGAGGCAGCGGCTGTGCCGGGGTGGAGGCCTGGCCTGACAGTCCAGTGGTGCCACTGGTCCCAGGGGAGCCAGGCACAAGCGGGGTGCTGAGCTGGGGGACTCCAGGCACCAGGCCAGGCACTGTGACACTGTCCCCAGGCAGGAGCCGCAGCCTGGCCTGTACCCCTGAGAGGCTCTGCAGGGCAGGGGAAGGCCCGGGCCTCCCTCGGGGCCCTGGCGGCCGCCGGCAGGTGCCCTGCGCTGCGGAACGTGCAGCCTTCTCTCTGCGTGTTGCTGTTCTTTGCATTGCTAGTGAGAGCCAGTTGGTTGCTGAAACAGCAGAATTATTCAATCCAGAGAAGATGTGATGATAAGAGAGGTGTTTTGGAATGTTTCATGTATTGTTCTAATCAAGTCTTTACAGAGTTTGCTTTGCCAGTCATTGAAGCCTTTGCAAAGGCTACTAATTTGTGTAGTTTCCACAAAGAAGGATGAAGCTCTGCTACACCAGTGTTGTTTACTTCAGGGGTCAGCTGGGCTGGAGTCAGTGACAAAACTACTACCCTGCCCCTGGCCAGCAAACAAGAAACCCAAATTAGCTCCCTTGCCCCCTGGTCCTGGTGTTTGCGGCACTCTTTCTGTTGGTTTTGTATGGGATGGTTTTAAAAATGTGACAGTAAGTTAGCTAACCCTATCATAGGGGTTTAAATGTAAAACAAATTAAGTATACTTGTTAGAGCTTAATTGTTTGATTAGTATGTTTGCAGGCCCCTGGAGGGGGAAAAGGAGAGTGTGGTCTAAGGTTCTTGCTAGTTGAGAAAAAAAAAACAACAACCAAGCAAAAAACCCAACCCCAAAATAAAAACAAAACAAAAAACCCTCACAAAACCCACAAACATTTTCCCAGGACTTCAAGTAATTTGTTAACTTAGCATCAAGAGTGCATATACTCATTCACATTTGTTCAGATCAAACTTCTTTCACCATCATGGCAAGAAAATACTGTTGAGGTGGGGTAAACAGGAATCATCTAATTGAGCATAAATGAAGTGGCAAAGAAGGTTTATAAAAAGAAAAAGCAGGGAGCATGGAAATGAAACAACTGTACCTTGAATTACTACTGGAACTGGTGAGGGCTTGCTATGACATTTGTGAACACTTTTAATTTTCAAATGCACAGTCTTAGTTGAGCTTTTATCTTGAAGATCAATTGCCAGTCCACTTTCCAAGATGCTGTATTTCTTCTGCCTTTTCATTTGCTTCTCTCATGGAGAAGTTGTAGCTTATAATTGACTAAATATCTTTCTGAGCAGAGTGCATTAATATGCTGTAAAGGTCTACTTAAAACTACGAAGTTTACCTAGCATGCATGTGCTAGTTAATCCAAAACAAAGATTAAGTAAGGGGTTTGTATATAAGGCGAAAGCTGCATATGAAATTAAAATGTAAATCAAAAAGTAATTGGCTTTTTGTGCATAGTTTAGATAAGATTTACTTTTGAAGAATGACTTTGTGTTTTAACACAGCAGGCCAGACACCATGTGGCACACTTGCACTTAATAATGGCAACCAATCTAGGCCATAAATATTGCAAACGATGCCATTTGAATGAGGAGCCCTATGAACCGTAATAAAAACCCCTGTGATTAATTCTAAAACTGCTCTGTTCATATTAGACCTGCAGTGGCCTCCCTGATGAGATCAATACAGCGTAGCAGAGTGATTCTAATAGAAGTGTTATTATCTTTTAATCTTCAGGAGAATGCCAACTTCAAGAATTCTTCAGCCTTCTGGCTGCTTATTTACTTGGAGCAACCTTGAAGCAGTTGTTTTCTGAAATAAAGATACATTAGAGTCTTTTCAAGGATTTATCAATAATACGACACGGTCGCTGTGGAGCCAACAGCTAAAAGGCACATTTGTATGCTGAGACTTACAACTGGTCACAGTGACCTTCCCTGTCAGCCTCTATTTTCTCAGCAGACAAATGCCTACAGTGAATGAGGAATAAAGACAGGATGAGAGTGGGTGGGTGTGTGGGAGGGGGAGTGGGACAGGGACAATACAGAGTAGTGCTGTTCAGGCAGCCAACAGCATCATCTTCCTAGAGCCTTGGTTGCATAGATGATATTTAGCTCAGACATTTCTCTGTGTGTGCTGTAGGCAACACTAACTGGAATAACAAGTTTGTAGCAGATTTTCATTATCAGTGGAAATGAAATTTTATTCAGCAGTTGCTATAATGAGGAATACCTGGCAAGTCTGGAAATACACATTTTAGTCACTTGAAATATGTGAAGAGAATGAAAAGGCAGAATGGTTTTGTTATTGTGTTTACTGTATATTCACATAAAATAAAAAGAGAGCATTCTTTACCTTTTAATGCAAGTGTGGCAAAATAAGGTAAAGTATCTATTAGATGTTTTTCAGCTGGGGTGTATGGAGGGGGGGGCGGTGTCACCACCCTGGTTCTGTACTTTCTGAAGAATAGATTTGTCTGACCAAGTTTTATGAAGTGTTTGCAGATTTTTTTGCAGCATTATCGTATGTGCATAGCTATTACATACTCTGTAGGAATTGTGCATCGATATGAAGAAAGAGACAACACCAAATAATGTAAAAGTAAAATCTTTGATGCTTCTTATTTATTTATTTTATTTTGTCTAGGAATGGAAATATAATGTCAGTTAATACAAAGTATCAGGGTTATAAATACAGTTTCTACAGGAAACTTCCACAAATGGAAAGAACAGTTAGAATTAAGCTATTCAGTATAATAAAAGGAGAGTGAGAGCTAGCATCAGTTTCATGCACAGAAGCTGACACTCAGGAAAGCTGTCTGTAGACAATGTGCTTGTACTTCTAACAAGATACACAGATCCATGATAAGCTGGCAAGAGAAAAAATGTGTAAAGAAAGATGTATTGCTTCCATTTCAGACTTGTAGCTAGTTTAATTATTACAAGTAGAGATCAAGAAGCTATCCTTTTTTGTTGTTTGTTTGAAGTCTTCATTGGCTTTTTCCTCTCTAGCGAAAATTACATTGTTCATTTAAGTTACTACTAGTTGTGTGGATGTTGTAGGGTTTTGGGGTTTGGGGGCATTTTTAAGTTTCTGTTTACACTCAGTGTATTTCACAGAAATGTTTTTGTTTGCAGAACTGGTTTTAGAAGCTTGGAGCAGCTGTGTCTGAAACTGGCACACAGAAGTTCAGTTCCTTGCAGACAGACACCAGTACAGCTCTATTTCAGTGCTATGATCTCAAGTTTTCTTTTGAGCATGTTTGGTGAGCCTGCTCCTCATACCTACTGCTTTTCCTGGAAGGGGTGATTTAGCTGTCTCACCTTGGTGCACAAATTGAAGTGTGTTGACTCTCTTTGGGAGTGTCCGCGTGGTGGAGTAGCTAGCTTGCTGTGTGCACTCATAATAGTTTATTGTAAACTCATATTCATGTGTTTTAAGAGCATTGTCTGTTGTGCTTCTGAGAGGCTGAAATTAATGTAAATTTAGATTTCATTCTATAGTCACATAATTGGAAGAAAACAAGTTTTTATTCCAAAACCAAAAAAGACAGTGAGAAATTGTGCTACATAGTGGCACTAAAAAAAATGACACTTTGAATTTTTCTTTTGTCAATGTGAGTTTATGTCACTGTGGAAAAACAGGAAATATGTCGGATGAGCTGCTTTCAATAGAATACATGGATAGTTTATGATTTTGAATTTTGTTTTATAGACTTTCACTATTAAGTACCATCCTTTCTGTTTTTTTGTGTTTTTTTTTAAATAGAAAACATCAAAAGCTGTGATCTTTTCTTTTTAAGGGAAAAAAAAAGTAAAAAAACTCTCTGGCAGACATTTTAAACTGTGCTAAATATCTTTGCAAATTTACTCCTCACCCTAGTTTTGTTCTCATTTAATTGAATTAGAAGGACATAACAAAATAAAAGGGTTACTTTTGTGTCCTTAACTTTGCATAATTGCTAAGGTGTTGCATATGTGTTTCTCATAGAATCATAGAACTATTCAGGTTGAAAAAGACCCTTGGGATCACTGATTCCAACCATCATCCCTGCTCTATAAAGTTCTCCTCCAAAGCGTATCTACCAACACCACATCCAAATGACCCTTAAACACATTCAGGGATGGTGACTCAACCAGCTCCCTGGGCAGCCTATTCCAGTGTCTAACAACTCTTTCTGTGCACAAAAAATTTTCCTAATGTCCAGTCTAAACTTCCCCTGTTGCAGCTTGCAGCCATTCCCTCTTGTTCTGTAACTAATTACCTGTGAGAAGAGACCAGCACCAACCTCTCTACAATGTTCTTTGAGGTAGTTGTAGAGACTGATGAGGTCTCCCCTCAGCCTTCTCATCCTCAAACTACATATTCCCAGCTACTTCAATCATTCTTCATAAGATTTATTCTCTAGGCCTTTCACCAGCTTCGTTGCCCTCCTCTGTACTCTCTCCAGTACCTTGATATCTCTCTTGAACTGAGGTGCCTGAAACTAGACACAGTACTCCAGATGTGGCCTGACCAGTGCTGAGTACAGGAGGCCAATTGCCTCTCTACTTCTACTGGTCACGCTATTTCAATACGAGCCAGGATGCCATTGGCTTTCTTGGCCACCTGGGCACACTGCTTGCTCATATTCAGCCGCTTGTCAATTAGAACCCCCAGGTCCTTTTCTGCCAGACAGCTTTCTTTTTCTTGTAATTTCTCTTGTAATGTTTTTCTGTGTATGCTATTTGAACTTAGCAAATGACAATTCTTCTGCATATGAATTGTAATTCTTATTAATGCTGTTGCTTCACATCTTAAATTTTAACCACTGTTAATTAAAATATATCCTCTTCAAGCTCCTTTTTCTTAATCTTAACCTACTAATACTCCTGCAAGCTGTTAAACAATAGGAAGTTTTTTTGAAAGATGCTTTTAACAGCCAGACAATGTTTCTGTAACTGGAAATTAAATTGTTTGGCTGTCTTCTGACACATCCGTGGTAAATACAGAAGAGGTACACAGTGTACTGAAATAATCTTGAGCTGCTTTAGGCCTAGGTTCAAGATTAGAGGTGATCAAATGCCCTCTTGTCTAAGACTCATGGGAAGAATGGCAGTTGGAAGAAACGTGGCCTAATTAAGGCATAATTTTTAAAATTTCATTTGTCTGGCAGAACTTCATAAAGTGCAGAACATAATTTGTAAATAATTTTCATCAAGTAGAATAATTCTGTTCCTCACAGTCTGTTACTGGTACTGTTGCACAGTTGTCTTACATGAAATTTAAGTCATGGCTTATATGAAATATAAGTTATTTTCTGTTACTTCCCATCTTCAGGGGAGGCCTTTCTCAAACTAATTTTCCCTTGTATCTAAAGAGGGAACTGTGTAGAATGTGTAACAGCTGTGCACACATTTGAACCTGTATCTTAACTCTTGACCTATAGACCAGATCCCAGGGATTATATGGGGGATTATCTTTCCAGAACGAGTCAGTAGCAGAAGAAAAATAATTTTTATTCTCAGGTGATTCATATAGACCCAGCAGCAAACGAAGAATATTGTATTGACTATAGGTTATCATATGGAAGAGGGAATGAGTAGGAACTCATTGAAGGAGTTGAAGGAGTAGGTGGTCACAGGGGCCAGTGTCATGTAGGACTTCTGGGGACTTGTATTAGCTGTGTCTTTTTTTCTTAGTTTTCCAAACCACTGTGTGGGTGCTTACGAAATGTGACTTCAGTGTTTTCCCACAAGCCAGTAAAATGTCTCTTATTAATTCCTCTTTCCCACTTTCTGAGCTAGTTATTTCATTTTAAAGCCTTGACTCACTTGGATCTGTGCTGAAACCTATGTCCTGGAGGTATTCTACAGGGTACATCTAAAGCTAAACATTCTGAAAAGAAAGGGGTATTGCTCATACATACAGGTTTTTTGCTGTACCCTAGTAACATCTTTTAACATCAGTCTATTTAAATCAAGTTCTGATAACTATCTGGTTAATCCTAAAATTTCACGGAGTATTTCCATCTGTTGATCAAATACACACAGAGTGCTGATCCTTGAAAATCTGAGAACTCCAGGTAGCATTTGAATAGAAATTGGACTATGGAGCACCTCTATCTATTTCTACATAGAAACACACATAAACACATTTATTTAAGAGTTACTGTGGTCACAGTGATTGATATGTGCTTGCAGGAATTTATACTGGATACGTTCACCTTGTATCAAATCAATATGCTTTAAACATAAATGTATTTATACTGGAAATTAGAATGTGCTTTAACTGCTGCTAGAAGAATGAATTTTTGGAGTAGCCTTCCATGCTGGCTTTGACAAAAAAAAAAATTAAAAAATAATAGTAAAAACTGTTAGGATTTATTTTTTTTTCAGTCCCCCTAAAACAATATTTTCTTCATCACTGGTTAAGAAGGACAGAATGGCCCCATCAACCTGGCATATATTAATAAAACTAATTTGCGTTTGGTAAGTCTGGCTTACCTGTCACTAAAAATAGCCTGAGTCAGGTGGGTAGTAGCTCAGGAAATCTAGGTAGAATCACAGAATCATTCTGGTTGGAAAAGACCTTTAATTTCAAGTCCAGTCATTAACCTTGCAGTAAAGGTGCCTGTGTAGAGTTGCACCTAGTTTTGCCTCATCAACATTCAGTTCCACTGCCTAAGCACGAAGGAGGAAAAAGTCACTTATGAAGAGACAAGAGGAGTGAGAAATGAAAAATGTGCTTTATTTGAGCTGAAAAGAAAGAGAAAGGTCATATGGCTTGCAAGTCTCTTGTTTGTACTGTTCAAAAAATTATGTAAATAAATGGAATTTGTTTTGCATTCTCTAAAAGCAAAGGTAGCAATTTCCTACTATATTTGTTTTCCTGAATTGTTGTTGTCACAGTTTTTGTAATTGCAGTGAAATAGGGTAGCTGGTGTACCTCTGTGTGCGTTTGAGTTACAGGGTCAAGCTGAGGAGAAAGTACTTTGGCTTTTAGTCCTAGAATCTTGTGTCAAAGCGTAGTTGCGATTTAAAAACCAAAGAGAGAAGATAAGCAGTGAAAGCCATTCTTTCAAGAGGAGGCTGCATCAGGTGACCTCTGGGGGTATTTTCTGGCCCTACATGATTTTATAATTTGTGGTGAAGTTCTAGCCTACATCTCATGCTGCAAGACTCCTTAATGAAAGGAGACCAAGACTGTGCACCATCACTGCATGAATGGTACTTTTTAAGAGAAGTTTGAAACTAGCTCTTGCAGCAAGCATAGAAAGTAAGTTACCTTAGATCTAAATATGTACAGTATGTATATATAAAAAAGTATGACAAGGGTGTTAAAATAGCTTATTGTAAAGATATCATTACCAGGGCAATATGCCAAAAAAGTGAGTTCAGTACTTCTTGAGCCAGTGTAATGTTTGTCCTATAATATGACACTGCAACCTCCTCCAGCATGGAGGGACCAGTTCTGGACATTTCCACAGTGCCCTTCACCTTCAGAGAAGGTCTCGTTTAAGAGCCATCTGCATGGTGTTACCAGGTTAACCTTTTATATTGTTACTTTGCCGTAAAAGTGTACAGTAGGGTCTTGATTTCTTTTTCTCTCCTGCCTTGTGCTGTAATTTGCACCTGTACAAACTCAAATGGTTTCTTTTTATGGTTACAAAAATCTCAGCTGCTATACCACACCAAAGATTACAGAAGTCAATACAAATCTTTAATGAGCTACATTAGAGTAGGTCCTAAATGACTGTCTGATGTACAGAGTAGAACATTTTGTTGTGCCTAGTAAAATTAATTTATGCATTTCACATGTCTGTCTTATCAGTTTTTTAGGATTTTGTTGTTGTTTGGGTCCTATTGATATTGTGTCCTGGTTGAACCTTGTTAAAATATGACTACACACAACTGTCTTTTCCCTGGAAACCGTTGTTATTTTTCTTTTACAAAGAAAAAAGCAATACATCTTTAGAAAATATCAGCATGTCTTTCTTTCACATCTGTCAGTTCTGTTTCATTACTCCTGGGATAATGTATTAGGAGCAAGTTCTCTCCCTGTTCTGCTATTCAACATTTATAAAATCAGAACATTAAACTACTATAGTGTTATCCAAAAGCCTCATTTACTTTGAATCTCTCAATTGCAGAGGATTTAGTGTTTGTTCTGAATTTATTTTCACAACCCACCTTATAGAATTGATTCTAGATTTATGATGCTTGCTCTTGTATTCCATGACTGCAGCATTGGGAATTTCATTTGGCCAGACCTGTAATTGTTGTAGTAAATGTTTGCACATTTAAGTTGTATATTGTTATACTTTATAAGTTATTATTATCAAAGCAACAAGAGATCACACATAATTTGTGAAGATGATAGGAAGGTAATACTGAGATTCTTTGCTAGAGCAAAGACTTAGTCTCAGGTAAATTATGTGAGCTCTTTGTGTGCTGTTGGCAGCTGAGACACAGCAAGGTCAGGCATTTTGACCATGGTAAACAATCCTTTTTCGTTGGAGTTTGTAGACTGCAACTTCAGTCAGGTGATTCTGTTGAAGGCAGCTTATTTTCATGAGAATCAAAACCTGGTAATTACAAAGGTATTTCTTAATTTTATTTTAAAATTGTGCTGTTGGGAATTTCTTACGGGTTTTATCCATCTAGGTTATGGTGTTCATAATTGCTATTAGATGTGCAGCAGTGGGAATTCTGCTCAGGTCTCTGTCTTCTGGAGTGTATGACTGTTGCACAGCAGCTGTTCTGAAAGGAAGATGCTGCAAAGAGACTCTTAGAACATCTGCCCCAGTGTCTTGCTAAATATTTTCCCAGAAACATCCTACTAGCAAACAGGCAAAACTAAGTATACCATTTAGCCAAAGAGTTACAGAATGTGTTATTTTTTTTTCCATCATGTTATAGTTCTGTCCCCTTGCTATGCTTGTCAGATATCTATGCCATCCAGTACTGATTCCTCTGAAGAGCTGCAAATTTGAGTTAAGTCAGAAGCAATCCTACTGTGTATTTGGTCAGTACTTAGACCAGTCTTGGTAGAAGCTAATAAGATTTTTATTTTCTTAATTGTAATTTGAGGTGCTTTCTTCTGTAGAACATCGAAAAAACCCAGCTCTTCCTGGTGAAGTAAAGTGGTGTTTGGTGTAAAATTCTGGTCTACTTCTGAAAGCTGTTGTAAGACAATTTGATGATAAATTTCCATCTGTTTTGCTAAAAAAGCAAATATTTTTTATTGGTTGCCATTAAAAGTAACATTGCATAAAATAATTTAAAAAGTCTTATTCACCTAGAAATTGTTATGGCAATTTACCTTCCTAATCTATTCACTAGTTCTGCAATCCTTTAGAATTTTTCTACAGTTCTGCTCTTCACAGACCTTAATATTTTTCTGAATGTACATGAATCCCTACTGAATCAGACCTGTGAAATAGTACATTTTTTTGTTGATAATATTGATGACTGTGTAGGCTTCATAAGTCATTAGATTCTAATAATAAGTTACGTGTTTAGCAAAGTGACATTTGAATGTGAAAATAGGTGGGATTTTTTGTTATATGTCGTTTACTTTCCCAGCTGATTCAGTAAGAATATTTTATAAGTCTGCTTGTGATAGTGATGAATTTATCCTGGAAATGTGGAAATGTCTATTTCAGGAGGTATTTACTTTATACAAGTGACAGTTTTTAATGTGCTCCTTTTTTGTTTCCCTTGAAGCTCATTGTAACTCATATTTGTCCAGCTTAAAAAGGCAGCTCAGGTTTTAAAAAAGTGTGTGTGTATATATATATATATTCCACCTTTTGAAGCTGCCTGAAAAGAAAGCCTGAAGCAGTCATCATATGAAAAGGTGCATGAATTTTAATCTGCTACAAAAGTACACCTTCAAACTTAAAGTGATAATTTATTTTTACTCAGAGGTCCAGCCAAGCATATCAACTGATGTGAGGAAATGTTAAGATAAAGCTTCTAGAAGCTCTTTGTAAATGTGTGCTCATTTCTTTCTTACATAGTTATTTCTGGGCAAGTAATGTGGCTTACCAATAATTATTATGATAGTGGCATAAAAAAGGGCTTTGTATGAGACAGGAAGAGAATTTATGCCACTACAATGTCTTAGGCTGTCTAAACATAAGGACATAGATATAGTCTGTCAGCATGTCTACATAGCCTAAATAAACATTGATGTCCTTAACAAAGCAGCATTATCTCTTAGTGCCTAAGAACACTTTTTTTTAAATTTAGTTTTTGAAGTACAGACCAAAAATCTATGTACACGAATGTTTGAAAAATGAAGGTAATAATGTTGCTTTGTTTTTTTGACTGTTTTGTTTGCTTCTTTCACATAGATCCCTTCAAATGGAACTTTGAAACTGCTCCAAATTCAAATATGTAGAATACTACAAAGTTTCCCAACTAAACAGTTTTTAAAAGTTGCTCTTAGCCTATTTCTTGAGACCAGAATGAGGCATTTTCCTGTTGAATCACTTATGGCCAGCTACCATTACCAACAAACGAGTGGCCTCTTGACAACGAGGTGTTCAACAGCTGTGTCTACCAAGCGGAACATGTTGGGTTTTGTTTAACTAGAATCGGGTCAATGGTAATGTGTTATTGCAACCAGCTAAGGAGATGTTAATTCCTGTGCTGGAAATCTGTTTTTATAAATCAAACCAAATATTAAAGTGTTTAAACTTTATCAGTGGTCTTCAGCTGATGACATAAGGAAACTTATAATGGAATTTCATTGCCTAGGCAATGCCAATCTGACGCTTTGGACAATCTAGGCCAGATACTTGACTCCTTCTTCTGGTTGCCGGGAAGTTTTCTTTTAGAAAATGTGAGGCCTAAGTCCTCTACTGGTTGTTTTATTGAGAAACTCTTGTAGACTATACTCACTTGAAGTTAGGAATTCCACATATTGACAAAGGCTGACCCCAAACCTGGAGCAATAGAGTATGTTTATTTGCTATGAAGGAAGTTTTGGCAATGATGAGTGAAAACTAAAACAGAACTCAGTGTAAGACAGAGATGGGCTTGCTAGTTGGTCTCTCCATTATTTTCTTCTGTGGGTTTTCATCTTCAGCAAGTCCATTCATTGTCTTTTTTTCTTATCTGTAACATGGGAATGATGTTTTAGAGGACCCAATTGCAAAATTACTCACTGACTCTGTAATGATAGGGACAGATTTTGAGGGCTTCATGGCACCTTAGTATTCATATTTCCACCTGGGAGTTAAAGGAAAAGGTTCCAAGTTTTAAATTGGATTTTGGCCAAGGAAAAGTTTTGAATATCTAGTTTACAAGTGTGGGGGAGTGAGATCCTCAGATTGAATGCTGAGTATTGACTGAGTGTAAAAATGTAAAGGTTTTATGCTGCTATATAGCTAGCTTTCAAAAGCAATCTGGTGAATATGTTTCTTAAAACATTTTTAATAACATTCAGTACCATAAGGTAAAAGTGAAGTGTGTTCCTTGCCAAATAATAGTTTTGTCTTTTTGCTTTTGGCTGGGTGAAACAAAGTCTCTGAAGCTGAGTACTTGTTAAATTTCGTTGCCTGTTTTGCTATCTGTATAAGTCCACAACTGTTAGTATTAGGACCTTCAATGAGATATAAACTTCACTATTAAGTTCTGTTGCCCATGGTCTTTTTTTTTTTAGATTTAATAAAGCTTGTAGGTGGCATCTTGAGTTTTTGGGGCTTTTTAGTTTGAGGAGAAGGGTTAAAAGGGTGGTAAAACAGCTCACTAATTAAATTTAGCATCTCATGCCAGAAATCTGTAACTTCTTGCTGAAAGCAGAAAGTTTTAAAGTTGGTTTTGATCCAGAATGAATTGTGATTTCTTCAGAAAATAAGAGCAGCTAATTTCTGTTACAGAATTATCATGTGTGTCACATGAATTGTATTGTTTTATCAGGTATATTTCTATAATAGCTGAGGCTACTGTT
The DNA here is from genome assembly GCF_000747805.2 of Chaetura pelagica. NCBI lineage: Eukaryota > Metazoa > Chordata > Aves > Apodiformes > Apodidae > Chaetura > Chaetura pelagica. The sequence goes on from NW_009970717.1 coordinate 2,443,115, forward strand.
ATTTAACACAATAATCTGGACAACTAGGTGCTCCTAAAAAACAGTTTTCAGGTAGTTTTTTATTACTTTCTTCCATCAAATATCCAAATTAACAAATATATTTGCTAATACTTGTAGGTTTGGCAGTGTGTGGAATTAAGGCATGATTTTTTCATTTATGTACAGCTTTATGCATTTCATAAGAATATAAAGCCAAGATTTCTGTGTTTCCTTCATACCTAACATAAGTAGCTTTTAAAAATGCTGTGGTTTCATACTAAAGTTATTTATATGGGCCCATTTCTGAAATCCTTGAAGTTGCTGAATGATCTTCTAAATAAAGAAATTCCCAATAAATCCTATATATGTATGAAAAATAAGAGAAAATCGAGGGGAGGTTTGTTTACTCACATAATTTTACTCACTGATCAATGCTTTCAAGTTTTTTAGAAGCTTTATAGTGCTAGATGTTTTAGTCTTTATTCATATGACTAATCCCTTTGAAACAAATTAAGTACATTCTTTATAGTTCTCGTATTGGGATTAGAACCTCTTTTTAATGACTTCTTCTACATATAGCAATTCTTAATGTACTTAATTGCAGATGCTCTCTACCAAGCAGTCCTCCTTCCCAGGCATTGCTGTATACTTAGTGCTGTTAGCACCACCATGATCATAAACAATCAGGATCACAGGAAATCTGTACTTGATTATAAAGCTGTGAACATGCACCAAGATGAATCTTTCTTAAAGTACTCATTTTAAGGTTGCTTGTCCATGGGAGCTCTTCAGATAAAGAAAAAAAAAACATGAGAATAATCTCTCATATTGTGAAAGCTGTTTTATAGGTTTTCTTACAGAGGTAGGAGAGTTGATGCCAGGCACTGTGCATGGGTTTTGAAGCCCTTTAGCCTTTTTTATTTTTATTTTTTTTTTTTATTGAGTTGAAATTTGTGTGATTGAATCTCTGTGAGGATACTTTAAATACCTTTTATTTTTTATTATTTTTTTTTAATCCTACTGGAAATAGAATTTCTTTCTTTCCCCCCACTGCCACATCTCCAAAACAGATAGGTGACAGAAAAATATTAAGGAATCATTCATAGCCTGTGCGTACTAGAAAAATAATATATAGAGCAGACAGACTCCATTCCTGTGCTTAAGGCAGATTGAAAATCACTCCCTGCAGGGCATGGAAGGAGTTGGTGATGGAATGCTGTTTAAAAACCTAGGCCTCATGTCTGTTCTGCTGTGCTTCGCTCTGGGAGGTAGTGCATCCTGTGAGTGTACAATAACCTTTTGTTTAAGCATAAATTGTAAAGATACACAAAGTATATTTAGGAGAAAGTGTATGGCTTATGTTTTCCTTGTCTCTTAAATGTTAGTTTCTTAAAAGAAGAGTTTACACTTACATGTTTTGCAAAGCTCTCTGATTTCTCTAAAAGGAGAATGCAATTTAAATTTGTACCTGGTTATTAATTTTGCCATGTTAACTGTGGACTGCCCCAGTAGACATTCTATACTTAAAAGTGCAGTATCTGAGGAAATACATTGTGTGACTTGTTAGAAAACAACATTGTATTCCTCATTCTTCAAAAAACATGAGATTGTTTTCCTGACTGAATTGCAGTTTCATTACATCGTATGTGTAGAGAATTCATCTCCCACAGTCTCCCACATGTCCATTTCTGACTGAGGAATGAAGTTTTTCTGACAAGTCACAAATAGAAGTAAGCATTATGTGATACTACAGCTATTAAATGTTTAGTAACACTAGGATCCTATAAAACCTCACAGACCCTTTGATACCACTGTTGTCTACAAATAGGTAGATGTGGGTCTCTTTCTGTGACAAGTAGAACAAAAAGTCACTATTGGCTTTATGGAGACCCTGCAACTATGAATAGATGTTTCATTCAAAACAGTCCCACTACTGTAAATTGCATATCACACCAGGAGGAAAACAATTGAAGGAAATCCAGAGAGCAATGATTGAGCAGTTCTAATAGGCTCTAGGTCTGTAACCCTCTGGAAAGTTTTATCACTTTGCAATGAAACAGAGTTTTGAACTGTGATTTTCTCTTCTAGTTGGCCTAGTTAAAACGATGAAAGAAACCTGGTGCTTACTAACTCTGAACCATGTCACAGCTACTTAGTAACTGATTATCATATGCTGATTGGTCCAAAGAAACTCAAGGCTAGGATATCTACAGCACACTGGTTTGTGCTGGTCATTTACAAATCTTATATGAAAAACAAAACTTTTTCATTAGTTACTTGGGTCACAGTAATTACTGAATATGATATTTACAGTAATTACTGAATACAATAAATACCTAAAATAGCAGAATATTGAGCATCAAGACTTGTTAACTAGCTATTCAAGTAACTGCATAGTCTAGTATACTATACCTTAAAGCTGGGATACTGTTGAAAGTCGACTATGAATGCTAGGTATTCTGCACTTATCTTGAGTTATTTAATAAAAGGGAATTGTTACTTTCATTATTATTACCATTGTCTTACAAAAAAGTTCGGATAGAATTATGACTCTTTCTTTTGGAAATAGTTTTTACATCCAAAATAAATTACTAAGCTTCTAGAGAGGTATAGGATTTTAAGAGGCATCTCAGCATTTCATCTTAATGTTCTTTGGTGATTCCCATGGCAGGCTGCTTGCTCTGAAGCAACTAATTCTCCTTCTTGTGGCATGTTTAGTTATGAATTCCCCTACTTTATAAAATACCCAAAATTTCGTGGTTAGTCCTCAGCACTGGGGAGACCTATATTCTTTTGTGGTTGTAATTCTCTCTCCTTAGAACATGAGCTGTTAAACCTGTTTAACTGAAGAGCAGTGTTTTTCAGACTTCTGTGTGTGACTGTTTATCAATATTCCACTCTAGATACTGAGGTATCAAACTTGTAGTGCTCAGATGAATGAAATCAGCATCCCATTAGGTATTTTGCTCCTGCAGTAAGCTTGTTGCCATTAAAAAGTTCAGTCCTGAATCTGTATCTCTCCTATAGCAGAATTAATGTGATTTCAGTAGAAGGGAGGGCACTCAGACTCTTGGAGGGTATATCATAGAATCCTAGGGGTTGGAAGGGACCTTGAAAGATCATCTAGTCCAACTCCCCTGCCAGAGCAGGGTCACCTAGAGTACATCACACAGGAACGCATCCAGGTGGGTTTTGAATGTCTCCAGTGAAGGAGACTCCACAACCTCCCTGGGCAGCCTGTTCCAGGGCTCTGTCACTCTCACAGTAAAAAAAAAAAAAGGGATATTCTCCTTGAACCTCCTATGTTCCAGTTTGCACCCATTACCCCTTGTCCTATCACTGGTCATCACTGAGAAAAGCCTAACTCCATCCCCCTGACACTCACCCCTTACATATTTGTAAACATTGATGAGGTCACCCCTCAGTCTCCTTTTCTCCAAGCTAAAGAGACTCAGCTCCCTCAGCCTTTCCTCATAAGGGAGAAGAAACTGTACCTGTAGTGTTGTGTTGCTTAATATAATGTTGCTGTAAGAACCATGCTTTGAATACTTTTAAGTTTCCCACTTGTATGGCTACTTTTTTTGATTTCTCCTTTTCTCAGGAGAAGAAACAACCCTTATTACTGTGTATCTGTGTACTTAAAATAGTTGCTGTAATGGAGCCTGGTTATATGAGTTAATAACGAGTTTCATTTTTTGTGAATATAGTTATATGCTACAAGGCTGAGTAAGGATCAGTAAGGCTGGAGAAACCCCTGTAAAATTACAGTATTAATTTTTTTTTCATTTTACAAAATCATGGGCTCCTTCAATGTACATATGATTTAGCAAGCTCTCTAACTCTCCCTTACTATTCAGGTATCTAAAGTATATTATGTTCTGTTCTATTATAGAAATATCTTAGCAGAAATAATAAAAAAAGCAAAGCAAAGACAAAAACAATATTACTTTAAAATATACAATACTGAAGTAACAAGGTATCTTACTGGTCTAATTTTAGGAGAGAGATTTTTAGCAGAAAGAATACTTCTTACTCCACTAAGCCTTTTAGATATGACTTCTGGTTTTATGTAGTGTCAGATTTAATATACTGTGCCATCAACCAGCTGTGACAATCATATCTGTGTGGCAGTATGGCACACACTTTCCTTGTTCGTGTTTGAAACTTCCAGCAGCAGCCATGCTCTGTAACTGAAGCTCTGCTGAAGCTTTAAAAACAGTATTTCTCATTCCTTATCAAGTAATAATGAAACCTCTTTTTTTTTCAGTATTAGTCAAATCCAGGAATGTCATTTATAGAGGAACATAGGAAACTTATTGCAGGGAAGTTGTAAAGAATTTGTTATGAAGTTATTTAATGAAGCAGTTAGGGAAATTGGGATTTTTGGATATACGAGAACAGTTTTTTACAAGGCAGAATCTTTTGTTATTTTAAGTAAGTTTTTTTAGTAATAATGGATCAGTAAGAAATGAAAACTGACAGGAAGGATGCTCCCTTGTTTCAAAAACTGAACAGTCCTGCAGAACCTAATCTGCTGTTGGTCTGGAATTGGAAGCCTCTCACCTACTCCTTGCTGTTGAACATATTGATCAAGAGGGTTTCCAAAAGGAGCAAACACTTGCTCTTTTTAACTTTCACATACAAGGATAAGATACATCTAATGAGGTTTTTTTTTGGAGTTCAAGGTGAATCCTTACTGAACCACAATTATGTTGCTAAATTTAGTGTCTGCTAATAACATTTAGGTGGTCACTAGGATTAGAGACTTCTGCTGGGTATGCACAAGTTTAGATTCTTCAGTGCAAGGAACTAACCATTTCAACAAAGACAATAGGAGAGTAATGTGTAGATACTGGCAATGCTCTGAAAATAGTGTGCTTTCAATTACAAGGAGATGAAAGGCTTTTTTTCGTCTCTTTTTAAGGGGAGAGACCAATTGGTGGAACACCAATGAAGGAAAAAAGACAAGCAGAGACAGACAAGTGCCATGTGGCTAATGAGGAAGGTAAGAAATTTGAGGAAACGTGTATTAGTTTTTTTCCTGTTTGGAGCTGAATTGCTATGGCCTACATACTCTGAAACAAAAGTACTGCTTCATGTGAAAGTAGTGCCTAATTTGTTCTAGCATCATCACTCAAACTCTGACAAAACCATGTTTTGTTTTAATAATGAATGCATGATTCATGTTCTTGTTTTGGTCATTAACTAAACATAAAAACATGCTGAAGCAGACTAGTTTCACTGTTTTTTTTATGGAGATTTGTGTACCTTTTTCTGAGGTCACTGTTAAAAAACAGATCAGGGATTATGTATTCAGTAGTATCCTAGGCTGTGTTGTTTAGAGCAAGTCACTTTTTGGCTGTGTAAAATATTTTTTGCAAAGCAGACCTTTCTCCTTGTTTAAATTAACACTGCTTTCATCTTTTTGAAGCTTTCTACAGTTCTTGCTTGTGTCAAAGGATTTAGACGTTGTATTATTGTTGCAAAAGTGACTGCACTGTAGCAGTTATAAATACCATGTCAACTTGAGTACCAGTAACAAGGCAGGCACATCAGCAAGGAGCTAATTTTTCCCTATGCTTATTTACCTTGTGATGAAGGTAAATGACTTGCAACTCCTTCATGTTGCTGCTGCCCAACAAACTTGCATACATTTCCATTTAATTAAGGTCTGTTCTGCACCTGCACTTACAGGTCTGTCCCCACACAAAGGTGGTAGGGCACTTTATGCTTCTAAAACCCAGATGTGTTTGTAATTGTTGCTGCTGTGAATTTCAGTGCATCATTATAGAAAAAATGAAAGCATAGTGTGGAGTGGTTTTCTGAGGTCAGCATAGTTTTATTATTTTAGACAGTAGTTAGATACTGCTTGTGGTTGCAGACATATGATAATAAATAAGCTAAAACAACTTTTTATTACCTAGAGGGCATTTTATTCAGTAAGAAACTTTTTTTTTTTTCAACTAAGTTTTTTTAAGGGCATTATTGGCAGCTTGTTGAATTGAACTTAAAAATATGAAACTGAAATATAATGTAATAAAGTAAAAGTAGTGGGGTGATGAAAGTAACTGGTTTGGTATGAACAGATGCAGCTTCTTGGAAAGCTCAAAGGCAAAAATCAGTTGTGAAAATAAAATATTATGAATTTCAGATTATTTTTTGACAGACTATGCCCTGGCCTCAGATGGCTTTTAAAAATGCAACTTAAGGGAACAAGGAAAAGAGCAGGAAAAAGAAATTTCAGGAACTACTATTTGGCCAAAAACTTGCATGAGGAGTGGGGGTAGTGATGCCATAACAAGTGGATCAGGAAATACGTGTTTCTTGACTTCTAACTCTCGGACACAAGATAACCAGGACTGAGTAGTCGTGTATTTCACGACTGAAATAGAACTCTGCTTGCTGGAGGAGCATTCAGTTTGTTTTGAATTAAATTTAAATGAATCTACTTTAAGCAAAGACAAGCTTAGGGTCACTGATGGCCAAGGGGGCTGCAGCTTGCAGTTGTAAGGGTACATAAAACACTGGCTGTATTCCACAGTATGAGCTGGTAAACTGCAGACAACAGTAAAATCTCCCTCTTGCAGCATAAATATTGTGTGTAAGTTGATAAACCAGCTTGATGTTGTTATTCAAGTCTGCAATCCATCTGGACTAAAATTATAAAAATGAAAACTGAGTTTTCCAACAGCAAAATAAGTGAAACTAGATTAGAAAAAACAAATGTTTACACATGTAAGTTCCTAGAAAGATGACCGGTTGTTCACTCTTTTTGCTGCCTTGTGTAATATTTTCTGGAATAACTCTAAACTGCAGAATTGAAATAATTGTCATTAAAGAAAGTATGTTCGGTGTATCTGAGTGGGCACATAAGAAGTGTAGTATAATCCTCACATCTTCTGTCCTTCTCTGTGTGTGCTCATCTGGAGAACTGCAGACTTTCTAACATTCACTTTGAAGTTTGAATAGACCTGGATATCTTTATTCTGCAATTGTCCTCAAAAATATGCCCTGTTTGTTAGTCAAGTTTCGCATAAACTTTTTCACCTGTTGTGCTAATGTGTTTGAATTCAAGTCTTGATATTCCAGTGACTTTATGGATCAATGTGGTGGTATTTAAATATTTCAGACATGTCTGCTATTTGTGTCGTGGCTATTTTAGAAAAAAACCAAATTCCATATTCCAGATTCTGATTTTTAAAATTCGTGTATGTTGTTCCATGAGCGGATCTGCCACATGAATGAAAGACTGGTATGTTTACACATTATATAAGCATGAAACTAAAGAAGAAGACTCTCACTCACATGAGGCTGTATTAATTGCAAAATGGGTTCAGTGGGAATCTTTCCATTGGATCCCAAGTAGTCCTGTTGATATGATTTATTAGCATTCTTCTAGCTGTCCTTGCAAGGGTTTATGTCTAATCAGTGTGGCCATAGCACTGTGTAGAAGTGGGGTGCAGGAACCGCAGGTGTTTGCTTTACGTGACAGATTCAGAGGCAGGTATGATGTGTATGGTAATGGGGGACAGTTCGCATGACCTGTGCTTTGTCTTTTCATCCCAAGTCTCCTGTTTATTGAATGTAAGTCTTGCATAACTCCCTCATCCAGGTTAAATCTACAGTACAAAATCTCTTCTTAAAGCAATATGATTTTCTGTTCCCATATGGATATTATTGTACTTATCGGCGGATTCCCCATACCTCTCTTATTTTAAATAGCATGGCTGCTCTTCTTCATCAGTCAAGTGTGCTTGAACCTAAATTTGGTGTGGGAAAATACCTGCTCAGCATTGCTTCTATTGTAGTAGATCCACTCCATACTGATGCTTGGCACAAAACCCAAGAGTTACTATCTATTTTAAATGAATATCCCATATTTTTATAGAATTATCAGGTTCTAGAAGAATGTGTGCTTACTGCCATTTATTGCTGAACTATGTGGTAAATAAAGTGCTCATTTTTTTTTTTTTTCTTGAGTCTCTGAAATTAAGCCTACTTATGACAGATTTTGAAGTAATTGTAGGTGCATAATTCTGCAACATATGACAACAAAATCTTTCCTAAGCAGAGCTTATGGGGAAATCAAAGTTTAATTCAAGCCAATATAAACCATTATATGAATTTCAGTTGAAAAATATATAAACATCTGTTTTTATCCCTGCCTTGTAAAGTCGTATTATGATTATGAATACTTATATTTAATCAATCCAACAGTATACTGGGAACATGAATTTTTAAAATAAAAATTATTGTTAATGCTACACTGATCGGTTGTTTTAGTTAAATAAAAGACTTCATATGCTTGTAGAGATGGTAGCTTTAGCAATGAGGCCCTGATAAATATTATTAGTTTCAAGGTCAGGAGTTGTGCCTGTCAAGACACAATAAAATGTCACTATTTATTGATTGGGGTTTGCAAAAATAAATTAATGCACTTTTATAAAAAATGCTAGAAGTAATATAACTTTTTAAGGTTGATTTAAAATCAAGCTGTTTACTTATTTAGAAGAAACCAGGAATTTTGATCTGTTTATTGAACTAATGCTGATTTTTTTTATTTGGAAGGAGGACTGGTGGAAAGAGATGCTTATATATGGAATGGGAATGGAGGATGTTTTTAGATCGCCTTATAATTTTCAGGAGAATTGAGAGGTAAAATTATATATCCTAGAGCAAAAACATTTGCAGAAAGGAAATTCTGATTTAAGTCTTAACAACAAGGCAGCTGATGCCAGCTATTGTAGCTAGAATAATGCCATGTGACTGTAGTGATACAAATTTTATTTCAGAAGCACTTAAGAAGCATATGCTAATTTTTGTAAGGGAGAATGGCTTCAAAATGTCCTTTGAAATGAGAATCTATGCAATTGTTTGAAAAGAACTTGTGTTAGCAGCATTTCTTAATTTATATCTTGTCAAGGGCAAGTGAGACAGTGCTTCTGCACTGTAAAGATGAGATATAGATGGCTGGAAAGAAATTCAAATAAAGAGCTTTAGGTCTGGCTGTCATTGCATCCTGCAGCTATCTTCTTGGGCCCTTCCCTCTGCTGACTTTGAATGCAGGTACATCTTGTTACACAGACCTTTTAATCTGCTACAGTGGTTGTCAAATACTAAGGATGTAATGTTCATTCATAGAATATCAACAAATACATGTCTATTTTGAGATTGAAATGAGCACAGAAATATTTTGCTGTTTCTTTTTGCAGGGGAAGCTGTAAGAATTAATCCTTTAAGATCCTAATTTTTCAAGAGCCAGAATTCAAATAGAAGGACAGCATCTGTTAGTTCTATCCTTCTTTTCTTAAGAAATGTTTGGTACTGCAAACTCAGCTATTTGCAATTAAATTGCTGTCTTTTAAAGGGGGTTTCTTCTGCTAATGAAGTTGTATCTCAAGACTACAACATCAAGAGAGTATGTAGGAGTCTAGTGGCAGAAATGCAGAAAGTATTCCTATTGGTTAGAAGTATGAGAAAGTACCTTTAGATTGTCATGAACTGTGATGTCATTCCAGAAATTTGGTTTTGAAAAGTGGTGAATGTAAGTTTGAGAAGGAACTATGCGTGTCTTAGCTATCATATCAGTATAATACCAAGCATAGGGTAAACAGCATTAATGTATTAGGTCATATGTTGAAGAAAAATATTTAGCTAGGCTTTCTCATAGCATGTGTAGGTCAGCTGATATGCACATATGCAGAAGAATTCCTTGGTTTTCATTGTTTTCTTCTGAAAGTGCATTCTTGGATTGAGAAACATTCAAGACTCCAAATTGAAAGTCTTTGGTGAAACTCTAAGACTGATACTAAAAGAAATAAATTTATTTTACTAATGATGCTGGTCTTGGCAGATGCCATAGTTTTATATTCTGCAATGGCCATTTCTTAAGGTTTTGTGAGCGGGAACTGAATTTACCACTGAATTGGAATTCCATGTGAATGGGTAGAAGCTCAGTGCCTGGCTTCTATGGAGGAACCAGCAAATGTAATATAAGGCAGAGAGTGAGGAGGACAAGTGGGGGAATACAGGCCTTGCCTGGTTTGTGTTCAGTCACCCTTTTTGCTCAGTGGCAGTTGATACATGGGTGTGTTAACATGATATACGTAGGTGTGTAAACACACACACACAGGGATTCTAATCCATAGTACCTGTTTTAGTGAGGCTTTAGAAAAGTTTAAATGGCCAAATTGAGACTACTCAATGAAATTCAGACAGACTAAACTGAGTGATGCTTTAGACACTGCTAGTAGATATTTAATGCTGAAAATCAAAATTGCTGGATTGTTTTCATTTTTACAGGCTTATCAAAATGATTGCATAATTTCCAGTGATCTTTCCTCTTTATTTGAGAAGAATATCTTAATTGCAGTAATGCTATTGTTTTGGGCGTTGTTAAATCAACATAGCTTTTATTCATTGCTACTGTCTTCCATGTAACGATCAGTATCCATCCTCCTTCAGCTTCCCATGTGTGTACAGATCACAGGAGAGAGCTCCATATGAAATTACTTTTGGTGATTTTGCACTTAGCACACTTTTTCTGTTGAGGCTGCTGGCATATTGATGATGACCCCTTTATTTAATAGTGATTTCTCCTACCTCTTAATGCCAGGCAGTGATTAGAGAATGAGCTATGGCCACCTCTTTCTCATGGTGAGAGTTTTTTATCAGAAAGTGTAAGATTTGAGAGGAGCTGGGCTATGAAAGCCCTTATTAAAAAAAAAAAGTTATTATTTTAAATTACTGACAAAACATTTAGTAATGAATGCTACTGTTTATATTATTGTATTATCTCTAAATGTCAGACTAGGCTAACAAAGTAGAAACCTTGCAGTCTCGCTCCTCTTTGGCATTGTTTATTTCCTATTACTTTATAGTTTCCTTACTCTTAATAAGGCCACAGTCATCACTGATCAGAGAAGAGAGCACACTTGAGGGAGAAATGACATCATTAGGAAGACTGGGCTAACTACACTGGGAAATTTCTACCTGAGGACCTCCAAGTACTGTGCTATTTTCTCACTTCTGGAGTGGTGGATGCTGGCAGGTTGGCACACTTCAGCACTGGGTATTGTTGGAGAAAAAGAAATATCTTTGAATTATGGGACTACCTGTAACAGTCCTGTAACAGTTATTCAGCAGCATATAGTACAAAGTAGACATGGTCTTGGTTTGCTTTTTTCTTGTTTATTACGTATGTCAGGCAATCATATGCATAGTTCATCTCCCATTGTACATTATAAGGCTTGGTACAGTTGGAAGTAGATTCCTCCAGATTCGGTGCTGGCAGTGAGAAGTAGTCTACTATAAATGAGGTAATAAATGGGGAATGAAACAATCGAAGATCAAAAACCATAGAGAAAATGAAGAGCAGCAAGAAACACACAGAATTGTGATATATTCTTTTGCCCCATCACCTGCCACCAGCAACCAATCCAGCTTACAATAATTTAGTTTACTTTTTGTTACTTTTTTTCTCTTCGGTTGCCTGTATTCCATGGCTTGGCAAAACCTAGTTTTCTGTCTTGTTTCAGCTCTGCTGTCTCTGTTGCTGATGTCTATTCATTCCTTCTCACAGTCAGTTCTTATCAATATTCTAATCCCACCTTCCCACAGCAAGATATGCTTGACATGGCTATTTACAGCAGACTTTCACTTGTAAACATATAAAATTTAATTGTTTTTCTTGTTTGCTGTGCTGCCCTTGGAGCAGTACTGCTGTCTAGCTTTTAAGCCTAATGCCACGGTGTGTCTGACAACATAAATGAGAAGGAACTGTATAAAATCTGAGAGTTTTGTTCAAAATATAATATGGATTTGTAAAACTTTGAAGTGAGAGAGGTTTCTTCTATAATTTGAAGTCTTAGGAAATAGCAATTTAACTGTTTTCCTGTTATGGATTTTGTTGTTGTTGTTTTTTTTTAAAAAGTGTATGTGGATACCTCTGCAGCACAGAAAGCAAACTCAAAATTTATTCATTAAAAATTCAGTGGCAGTATGTTGAGGAATCAGGAAGCTGCAAGTTTCAGGTTC
>NW_009970717.1:2455945-2465317 GCF_000747805.2 Chaetura pelagica
TCGAGCGGGCCCCTGCCCCCCCCCCTCCTCCCGGCCACGGCTCCTCCCCTGCTAAGGAAATACCTGGTCCCACACACACAGAGGGGGTTCAGTGCCGCGTGGAGACGCCATTTTAAGTCAGTTTTGTCGGCTGACTCAAAGGACATTTAATGTTCGTGTAAGGAAATACCTGGTCCTTCACACACAGAAAGCAGTGCTGTCTGATCTGTTGGCTTCAGGTGGGAGTTAAAGCCTAATCAGCATAGGTATATTGGAGGACTGTCTAGGTGATAAAGAGTGGGCCTTGAAATTGATATTTATATTTTTATTTAGCTGGCTACAGTTTCAGTCTCAGAGGTGGCTTTCCCCTTTGTCTGTTTGCCCTTCTCAAGCAGAGGCAGGTGCTGCAGTCCAGTGCCACCGATGCCTGTGTTGCTGCTTTGTGTGGCATTGTCACACCAGGGCCTGCAGGAGGGCAAAGCAGGGAGTCCAGAACTGGCTGTTTCAGCTTCCAAAGAGAGCAGTCTATAGCCCATCTGTCAAGGCAGGGATTTCTTTAACACAGCATATGTAAGATCTTGGTAACCCATGCTATAATTATTTTTAAAATTACCATGACAATGAGCAGTTTAGTATGTCAGATGACCACTATCTGCAGTAGTCTGTTTGTTGCAATGCAAGTATATCAAAAGATCTGGCAACTTCTGTTGTGCAATGAATGCTGATCCTTTTTAACTGTCCAGTTGTTTATCGGTTTCCTCATTTTTCTCAAGCTTATTAAATATATGAATTTGTATCTCTATGGAGCAAAAAGAAAGAAATAATTATTCAGCACTGTTTCATACATATACATCCATAACATATATGTACCTGTATATTTCATCACAAAATCATCACCTTTGTAATGTTTAATTTTTCGTGTATGTCTTTTCCTGTCTCCCTTTTCCATATTGGAGACTTCATAAGACAGATAGCTGTGCAATTGAAAGTAAGGTTTGGGCATAGCAGTTATTTGTCTCAGCCCTTGTGATTTTGATTGCTGTGCTCTCTCAGCATGAATGGATGGAACATCTAATTGGGTCCTTTGCAGAAACCAGCAACTTTATATGAGTTCTTATGGAGACTGAGAAAAGTTTAATTGCCAGGCACTTCAACAAAATACAAGGATTTGGGTATCACACATCTATTTTGCTTTTGTAATTTTTGTGGGGTTTTAAAAGCATAGTTTTAATCATTGTGGAAGTATTGCAAAATAAGAGGTTTGTCATCTCTTTTTATAACTGCAGGTAGCAGATACTAAAAGAGAAAAACTGCAGAAAGCTATATGAAAAATCAAGGCCTCAGTTAACTATAAATATGATAAACTATAACTTCTCTTGTTTAAGAAAGACCTGAACTTACTGTCTGATAAAAAGAAAAGATGTTTTACTGGGTGTTGTCTTATGGTACAATGATGATAACATCTTCATTTTACTCTTGCCTTGCATGTTGCTTGTATCAACCAAGCATTACTTGAAAAGATTTTTTAATAGGAAAAGATTTAAGTACAAAAGCAAATTCTAAGTGTACAAAATCTCAAAAAGAATGTTTAGAGTAATTAATTTAATAAATTATATAAACAAAGTATGTCTGTTTCGGAGAATTCAGTTTCTTGTCATGATTCTGCACAATACAGGACTAGCTGTTGCATATAAGCATGGCCGTATTTAGAAACAGGACCGGAATATCAAGGTTTAAATACTAACCTTCCTAAAAGTAGAGACCAGTGTCTATTGCTTATTTCTGCTTGGTTTCTTCTTATTTGTTTTCCTTAATCAAATTTTAAAACTGGAGAATAGGTATATATGTTCAACAGTGGGAAGAAAACAGAAAGATTTGGTCCACTAGAGTTGCTAAATTAGTGAGATTTGTATTTTTAGTTCTGCTGGTTTTGAGAGGTTGAATGGGTTTTGCCAAGTATTTGAAGTAAGTTTTGGTAAATCTATAAAGTGCTTTCAGAGAAATACAATCCATAACTGAACTTCCTGACCTGTTTAAGGCTCCTTAAAATGTTCATTCTGGAGTTAAAATAGACTTAGTGCAAGTTAGAGTAAAGATAAAACATTTCTCTGTCTTAGGTTAGTTTGTGGTTTATTATTTTTTAATACATTATCCTAGTCTCAAAAATAATAGTTTAGTAGCTCTAAGAAGAAAAAATATATCTTTTAATGGGTTTGGAAATAATTTATCAGCACATGCATATCAAGGTCAACTGCAGGACGCTGAAGGAAAAAAATAAAGATTGCAGATGAGTGTGGCGTGTAACTTTCTAGAATTTGCAAAAGGGCTCAGTGTCAAGTTCCTTATTAGGATGAATGTATGGAATCCTAAAGATGTTCAAGGCAGTGCACAATCTGAAATGAGTGGTGTTCAGTCTGGATCTTCCTTATAGTTCTTACTTTCAGCTGTTTTCTATTTTGGTGAAGCTGCAGATAGGAATAACAAGCTGCAAGAAGGAAGGACAAACCTTCATTGCTGTTACTTTGTCCTTAATTTAGAAATATCTGAGACAATTTTGTTTTAAGAGTTGTTCCTCTTTCTTGGGAAAAGTTGTATTTTATATATATATTTATAAAGAGATTAAAACAAAGAGAGCACAGTGTTGCGTTGCTGAAAAATAATTTCTAGATAAGGTCTGTTGCCCCTGGTCTTAATGACTTATTGGGATCTCATTTTCCTTATCGGTGTTTGGTGAGGATGCCATGGACAAAACTGTGGTTCAGTCAGGCAAAAGAAAATCAGAGGCTGATACAAAATGATGGGATGAATTTAAGCAGGAGGTGATGAACTTAAACAGGAGGATGTTACTGAAGGTCTATGAAGGTTGCAGAATCAGGCTTCTTATTTGATCTTCATATCAATTATAGTTGCCTCTGTTTAAATAAAGGGCATAGTAATAATATTTTGGTTGTTTGTTTAGTGCCTAAGAAAATCTATTTTTAGATTTTTATTCTATTAGCATTGTGTCTGTTAAACAGACTGAAGACTGTGAGTTGTCTTTATAAATTAGCTTTTCATTTACCTGAACTATAGCTATGTTAATATTTGTGGTGCTCCTTTTTCTTTTATTTTAAGAATTTTGGAATGTTTGTATTGACAAACTCTCAAAATCCCATACGAGACTTACTTCTTGGAGATCACAAAATTTTGCTCTAGAGAATGAAATAATAAGAGCAGCAAAGTCATTGTCATACAAAATTATTACTTGACAAAATTAATGAGAAGGTCAGATAAGTATACTTAAAGTGCTTGGAGAATAAATTGATCAAAGGATGTCTTGAAGGATGACAATTTTTTTCCTTCTGAGTATAAATTTCCTTAGAAATGCATATCCATCACTGATTTATCAACAGGATTTTTTTCCTGTACCCTAGAAGTTATGAATTGAATCACCAATTTGACACAGGGTACAGATTAGGCAGAAAGTATCCAGGGAGCTGTAGAAAACTTTGAAGCTAAAATTGGTTTGGAGGACAATATTGCTTTATCTATTTACAGCTTGTACAGACCTTCTGAGGACAAGTTCCAGGGAATATGTGGGGATACCTGTCTCTGCAGCCAGAGCTTGGGTGTTCCCATAGATGGTGTTAAAAGATTATTTCTGATGCACTTTTTGAATTTCCACCTACCTGCACAGTGAAGAAGTAATTGCTTTAAAGAGAAATACAGAATACAATACTAAAATAGATTTCAAAGTTTTCTCCTTGGAGACATGATGCACATGAGTCAGAAGGACTCAAGTTGTATATCTATATCCAAATCCTTTAATCTGTTGGGGCATGTATATTTTTGTGTTTATAAGAAATATTTGAATTGGGATATTTTTTTTTTATTTTTTTTATTTTTTTTTCCTAATAATGTCAGGAAAGTTTCTATGCTTATTGTGATGCGGCATGTGGCACTTCAGAGAAACAGATTCGTTTTTAGAGGAAGCTTTGGTGGAGGCAACCACTGAAATAATGCAGTTTACCATTAGAAATCTAGCTTCAGTGTTAAATTATGGAACAGATAACACTACTTGATGTGCTTTTGGGGATTTATTAATGTTGATTGTCATTTTCATGATAGAACAGAAATAATAGACTTATGAGCTTCCACTGTCTCATCTTCATTAGCACACAGTGTTTGTGTTGTATGGCAAATTCATGAGATGTTGCTAGAAACTGAAATATGTCACATTAGAAAGATCCTCATTTGCATTTGCACTCCATGTACGCTCCAAAGCAATGCTCACTGTTGTTATAAATTGTGGTCTGCTTTTGAGAAGCTCTTTAATGTACCCAGAAAACTTTGTTATTTGTGACTAATATACAAAGGATGACACTGTAAAGGAAAGAAGCTTCTTACTACAGACCAGCACATTGATTTGTTTTGCAAACAGGCTTTATACACATGTAGTTCTTGTTCATTAACCTTATTGGGAGTACTTTTCTAAGTTAGTAAGGTTGTTTGTGGGTTTTTTTTCCAGTAAGGGTTTAGGGACGTGTGTGTGCAGATTAAGCATATGTACATAAGATTTTTGATTTTTCATTTTGCCTTGTTTGTTTATTTAGTTTTGCTTGGACACATATTCTAAGAAAAAAGCAAAATAATTTTTTGGCCAGTTTTCTTAATAGTTTTTCAAAATACTCTTATTCAAGTGGAGAATTGCAAGAATTTACTACTCAATATTTGTATAGAAAGGGTTAACATTTAAAAGTATATAGATAATAAGTAATATTCACACCATCCAGTCAGCATCTCATTCAGTGAATAATAGGTTACTAAGTGGCTGGAAAGCAAGATTTTTTATAGATTCTGAATTGTTTTTATTCTACATCAAGCTAAAATAAGTCTTTAATTTTATTTATCTGTTAGTGAAAAGGCAGATAGTAAAAGCCACAAAGTCAAATGTTAGATGTGCTGATTCCAGTTTCTGCCAGGAAGCATGGTCATGTCATGCCACCCAACTCCCGTGTTGCTGGTTATTTTAAGCTTTTAATTTTGATTAGAAATTCTCTTTGAGCCTGAAGAATTTTACAGGTAGAAGTGGTGTCCGTAACTATATTTCTATGATAGTTTTTCATCAAAATAAATTTTTCTTTAATCCTCTTTAATCAATTGAGTTATCAGGATCTCCTTTTGTCAAAGTTTACTTATGCAGAAAGTTTTAAATTTATGGACCATTGTTAGAGACCTTGATCTTACCATCTTTTCTAAATGATTCCTGGGTTTGACTGGGTTAAAGCTGAGGTAGATTTTATGGCAGATCATCTCTTGATATCAACTAAGTCCCATTATTTATCTGCACTATGGTGATTTGCATCAGCTGAGGATCTCCTGCAGATGACTTAAGATCCCTAGGTGAAGAAAGGCACTGGGGGATTGACTCAGAGAACAGTGCAGCTTAGATGCAATTTATAGGTCTCCTAAGTTGAACACTGTGAGTAATTCCCTGTGCTGATCACTAATTCTACTGCTTGCAGTGTTAGTACTTTCCAGTAGGTATTTTCTCTCTGTTATTTCACATCTTTTTAGTGTGTGGCAAATAGCAGAGGCACCACGTTAGCAGTATATTTTGGTTTTTCCATGCTGTTTGGGTACTGTGGGAGTAGATTATATTTCAGGTGATCTTTGTATGTAATCTGTAGGCAGAGAAATTTCAGTTTTGTCCTTGCCTCATGGATCAAGCAATATTGGGAAGTTATTCTTGCAGTCTATAAATACTCCTAATCTATATGTCCTATTTGCGTCATTGTGCTTGTGTCACCTTTACTTTCTAACTTGAGTTCACGTTATATATAGTGATTGCAATGCAGGGAGTAAAAATGCTAGTAGGGGAAAATGCTAAGTTATTTTTAAGTACTATAAGCATAGATGGCCTTGACTTCTGAAGATTATGGAAACAAGGGTTTTTCAACACAGAAAAAACCCAAAACATATTGTTGCCAGTTCTGAGTCAACCTTCAGCTTTTTAAATGCAGGCTTCTACAACTGCTGCTGAATTTTTGTAGAGATGATCATAATTGTGGTATCAAACTGGTAAAATACATTGTGTTTCTGGCAGAAATATTTGCTTCTGCCGGTATAGTTAATTAAGGAATATTAATTAAACAGTGATATCCAGTCCTTTGGCAGGTAATAGGGGTGTCCCTTGTAGGGATGTAGAGTCTACACATGACCAAATTACACATCTTCCACTCATGCTGCTTTTTTTCTCCACTTGTGCTGGACACCAGAACTGTAACTCCTGTCAAGAAATCATATGGGAAGTTTGTTCTTGTTAGCTGGTTCATTGTGTTTGTATATGTGGTGACAATTGGTGTTTGGTTGCCAGACACGTGCTTCTGGTCATGTTAATAAGTAGCACAGATGCTCTGGAGGGCTGCATGGGAAGCATCTTGACTGCCTGTAGCCTCTGTGACAGCATTGGCTTGCGACAGGCTGTTAGATACAAAGGAGTTTTAGCTTCCTTGATCTGTGTTTGGGCGATTCACATCCTGCCAGTATCACCTGTGGTAATTATAAAAATAAACATTGACTTATATATATATGTCAGTTCAGAATGAAGAAGAAAAGAGCTTAAGGACTTTTCATAAATCCTTAAGCTTGGTCAAATTAATAAATTGGAAAAGTGAAGGTAATATTGTACAATAACTGTCTTCAAATTCTGGCTGTTATTGTAGAAATGGCAGAGCTTTATACAGCTTCTGTTTTGGAATGTGGAATTGTTTGTGTATAGCTCAAAACAGTTCAAACCTGGAACTCCTGTTCTGGAGAAATGCCAGTGTTTCACATGTTTTTTTTTCTTACTACTTTGAATTGAAACAAAAATAGAAACGTTCCTCACACGAGAAAATGTCACAACTATGTTTTTGAAAAAATGGAACATTTTTTTCATGCCAACCTCGTTGCTTGATTTTCTATTAATAAGGTTGAAATACTGTTTTTTATTCTTACAAATGTTGACTAATTTAATAACAAATATCATTATAATGCATAATGGGCCTGACCTCCTAGGAAAGGGGTACTAGCAAACTGGGCAGAGGACATGCTGGGCAGGCAGCCTGCCCACTTTCCTGTCAGCCTGGCTGGTGGGCAGGCTTCCAAGCTGTTCTGCCAGCCCTCTAGCTAGCCTGCCTGGTTTCCATCAGAAGTTTTAGTGGAATAAACATTCTCATAGAACGTTTTGATCCAGAAAATCAGCAGTTTCTGATGGAAAATTGTTCAGCAGAAGAGTTTTAGTCTGCTCTATTAGAACATAAGTCTCTGAAATTGTTAGTCTTGAATAGAAATGTTGCCAAATAATTGAATGTAATAGCCTTCACTGCCTGGAAGGCTCATTCACTTTGTCTCTGTAATAGCTCTTGGTTTTCTTTTACCACCCCCTGGAAGGGAGTAAAAGTTAAGTAAAGTGGGTATTTTTCTGTGTTTGTGGTCTGTTGCCATTGATACAAGTGTGGAAAGGGTTCAATGAAACTGAGTTCCGAGTTAGCCAAACTTAAAAATGTCAAGAAAATAGCAGCATTTTGCAGTCTGAACTAGCAGCCTTATTAGTTTGGAAGATGAAAGCATGTTGTGCATTTCTTAAAAATAAAAAGTTGTAATATAATTTATTGATAGCCCTAACTTTTCAGTTGCAATTTATATAAAGCTATCAGACTAATTAATATAGTCTTCAGATCTGGTTATGGTTCCCTCTGTTAGAACCCTTCTCTCTTGGGATGAGTGCAAATAGAGTGCCAGTGTGAATCAGAAAGTATCACTTTCTAGGATACATCCAAACCGATGTGTCAGATGATATAAAACTCAGCTTCTGAATATTTTGCTTTAAAGAGATGGTTTTTTTGCAAGTATTAGCCTTTGTGTCCTGTCCAAGATCTAATGCAGCCTGAAGTTACTCCTGCATGTGAGTCCTGACCCTGTGATCCCTTGCAGTCCTACTGGAAGCCTTGAAGCACAGGTAAAGAAGTTGTGTGATAAAGGATGCATTAGATGTGGCTGAAGAGGTGTAAGATGGATGCTAAAGCATCTGTAAACCACTCTTTTGTAGTCTCAGTTCTGTGGCTGCAATGCAGCATAAATTTGGTGCTTTACCATGGCTTAGCCTCAAACAGCAAGCTCAGGCATCTTTGTGTTTACCAATGGCTTCTACCTGGCACTGAATCTTCAATTTTCTGCCAAAATCTGTTTTGTTTTCTTGTTGTTTTGTGGTTTTTTTCCCCCCTCTCTTGTAATTTGTGCCATTGTGGTGCCATCTGTTTTCTAGGTGGGAAAGATCCATTTCTGATCACTTGTGTTGATAATAATGTCAAATTTACATTAATTGAAAAGTCTTTCATGTGAAGGAAATTTGCATAATAATTATCTAATTTTTTTGCCTAAGTAGTAGAACTGATTTCACAGAACTGAAGGCTGGACTCACAACAGTATGCTGGGTTCTGATAATTTCCTCTGTTGTGACCTTTTCTGTTATGGATCATATTAGGAAAACAGGTCTACAAAGAGTGGAAATAATGCTGCTAAGTGAGAGAGCAAAACTATACCTGTATGATCTTTGTATTATACTTTTGCAGATGTTCATCTTAAATGCTACTCTGAAATTTTGGTTAGGACATCAGCCATGTAAGTTCTTATTCTTGCAACTGTCTGAGAAATTTTGACTTGCAGAAGACAACAGGCTTTCATACCATGCCGGAACACACTATTATATGAACCCTTTTCCTATTCCTTATATATTCCTCTCCTTCACAAACTTTGATGCATTGTTCCCACAGTAAACCAGATGCCTGCTTTTAAAAGAAGAAACTTGCACAAGATGTATTGACATTTCAATTATTACACAGTTGTGCTCTCTTAATGTACCAAATAACAGATACTATTTATAAACCTTCTAATGGAAATAAGTATAGCCACTTTATAATTTCAATAAACTCTTAAAATGTTGTTGATGAGTAGTGTGGTGCTTCTGCATATTCATGCCATTGAAAATTACTGCTTTTGTGTATATTTTTCTGAGAAGGCATTTATTTAACATTGTTACTATCATTTTTCAGAAGTGTAGTGTAGGAAGAGTAGCTAATGGGAAAGTTTAAAGCTTTATTGACATAAGAATTAGCAACTAGTGTATATATGTAAAACTCAAACCCACTTTATTCAGCTGCCATTCAACTGAAGTAAAATTAATAATTGTAATAAATTAAATTCCTGTAATAGGAAAAATTTCGCTGAAAGGTTTATCACTGGAACAAATATTGAATGAATAAAAAAACCCTGAGGCATCTTTAAGAGTATCTCTGATTGGAGTATTAGTTATATAAAACATTACCACTGTAACTAGAGGAAAAATGGCTGAATAATGACATGGGTTAGGGA
>NW_009970717.1:2465455-2472113 GCF_000747805.2 Chaetura pelagica
GGAAAGATATTGTTGAAGCTGTATTCATATGCAGATTTCAGACCACTTGATAAAGGCCAGTCAAATCGTTGAGGCCAGTGAGCAAGTTTATTCTTGAAAACAGGAGTTAGGAGTTAGTTATATCAGCAGCATCTTCTATTGGAGCCATCAACTTTTGCGAGGAAGGGACCAGCAAAGCATGAAGGTAGAATTATTAGGAAGTTAAAGATCTAAACTTTTAACTAAAGGAGGTGTTAGAATATTCTTGGAGCTTTTGAGTTGAGGAACAGTGTTTTCTTGCTTATTTCTGTTCATGTATATGTCTATCTACGTGCTTATTAGCTGCTGCAAGCTTTTATAGGGTCTAACTTCTTTTGAGATGTTTTGCAGATATGACTTCTGAAGTAGTCAGTATCCACTTATATAAGGGTTTTTTAACTATTTATATTTAATGTAAGCATTTGTAGTGTAGGTGAGGATGACTTTGAAATGAAGAAATTATGTAATTTGGGATATGTTCTCAGGATAGAATAATGTTTTTAGCAGATACAGCTTTCATATATCACATTTATTTACAATTCTTTACTAATAGAAGAAGAGGGGAAAAAATAAAGGATACAGAGATCTGACTCTTTCTGTTCCACATGTTTCCAGATTGCTTCTTTCCTTGTTTTATGTAGTACTTATGGTTTTGTTGTTTACTGTAAAACATAGTGGAAAAATCCTGGATTTTACTGCATTTCCTTAACAAATGTGTTCTAAGTGCAGGATACGCTGAGGCACACAGTGCTTGAAAAAGCTCAACCAAGATACAGCGGTATCAAGTAAGGCAGTTTTGGTCTTTTGGGCTGTAACAGAGGATTAGCAGAATTGAAGATCACATGTGTAGGTTACTGTTCCTACTTTGTAGACCATTTAATGTAAGACTATTAGAATCACAGGAAAATTCAAGGTGAGGGGTGTTAAAAATAAGGCTGGCTTATATTTGATTCCCAGACCTTTGTGCTAAGAAGTTTCTCTAGAAAAGTGAGTTTCAATCAAATCTCTCAAGATAATCCCTAAGGCTACAGTTTTGCACCAACTTGATATTGTAAATTTGGGATGGATCCCAAATAAAGGATTATCCACTAATACCTTTTTCTGTTAAGATGCATACAGAGTGATCAGCCTGCATGAAGAGGACAGTGTGTTTCCAGAATATCCCCCTTCACCAAAGCTTTATAACTGACTTTTCCTCATGACTTTAAATTCCACATTGCGAAGTGTCTGAACTTACCAGAACACTATTTAATGCCGTCCAGGCATGGCCACAAACACCCAACCGCCCTTCTGCAAATTATAGAAAGGAAACTAATATCAAGAAAGCAAATAATTTCACCCGTGATATAGTTATACTTCAAAATAACACAAATTAAATTTACCTCTCATCCTAATAATGGTTGGAAAAAATTTCAGGAGTTGCTACGTTGAAATATTACTTACTGTTATTTTTGACAAATTATCTAGGTCTTAGATAAATATATTCTTCAGTGAAGACTATGTTTACGAATTCAACTTCAGGATTAGTAAAAATTGCATGAAAAAAGAAGAATAATGCTGGACTGGTAGTTTGTCATTGAGTAGAATTTGATTAATTCAGGTGTTACACAGCTTTACCTAGTTAGTATGAAAACAGCAACTAGAAATAAGAAAAGTATTAAGAACAGCATTTAGCTGTGTCCATGTAGGCATGGACGTACTGTCTATTGTAAGAGCTTTCTGCAAGTTCTTAGCTGTATTAAGTTGCCCCTACGTAAACTCTTATTAAAAATAAGGGCAGCTGAATGTGTGGCTCTGTCATTCAAAGTGAAAGAAAAGGGCCGCATAAATAAATGCCCCTCTGTTTTAACATTTTGATTCAAAAGTAAACTTTAGTTTAGGCATGTCTGTGCAAAGTTGTATAGAATTGGCTATATTGTAGAACCCAGTCAATGAACAATTGTTGAAATACACTTGAGGTCCTTAGTATCTTCAATCAGGGCTTGTGTCCTAGTCTAAATTTAGTGCACCCATCCAGAGGACTGAATAGGCTATTATTCTTTAAATTCTTATCCTGCTTTAATCACATTCTGTCAGATATGTCTTAGGGTTTCCAGTATAAAAGTGTGACTTTAGAATACATAAACTGCTGCTGTCTAGTCATTAGAGAAAACAACACAGACTTTTCTGTTTGAATCCCTATTTGAATGTGGATTGGATAAAATGTGTATCACATTCCACTTATACTAGGTATTAGTCTGAAAAAAAAATATTTGAAGTATCTACTCACTAGCTAAGTATTACTGCTATTTTCTGTGCTTGCTTTTTATTATGTGTATGTAGATTGATATAATGTATCAAAGTAACACTGAGTATTACACAACTCTATATAAAGCTGTGAGATGTTTATTTCTTCTCTACAGTTGCAGAGAAAAGAAGCTCATCACTTCCTATCTCACCTGCTCTTTGGTGTAATCATATACAGGAAGCAATTCTTACACATATGACTTTGATTAATAAATCCAGAGGACAACACACCTATATGCTAGCTACTATAAACTGTGCAGAGGAAAAGTAAACCAAATGACAGATTGTTTTTAAGTCTGAGCTGAAATTGTTTGTGCTACAAGTTCCACGCTGCCCTCAATCTACTTACAAAGCAAAAGGTCTTGCTAAACTTTAGTTTGCAGCTTATCTAAGGAACAGCATCCTTCACACAGTGAAGCACACCAGGACCAAATTTGCTCTCACTAGTGAGCCCCTTGCATCATTTCTTCCCCTGTGGATTTTTTCTATTTACACCTCATAGAAACTTTTCCCTTTCTCTTCTTCTCAATTGTTTTTCTTATTTGATGACTGGTGCTCTGAATTGGCACCAGCAGGCTTTATCAAATCACTGTGTGTAATAAAACAGTTCTTACCATCCCCCATCACCAGCAAACTTGCTCTAAACAAAAGCTGTGGTAGACTTGTCAAAGAAGTAAGAAAATTTGCAAGGAATACTGGACTGAGATAGCCCATGGAATTTAGCTAATTAACCTAATTGAAATTACACGTGTTGCTAATAAGACAAAAACAAGCAAAGAAATAAATTATTTCCATTTAATGTAATTTGAAAATAACAAAAAAATAAACATTTAGTTCAGTGACCATATTTGACCTCTAGTTAGCTGCCATGCACTTTAGCGTGTGGGTCTCTTTGATGTGTAAATGAATTAGCAGATGCAACTTTGTAGCAGGGTAACATAGTCTTTCATAAATCTGTTGTAAGCTCTGAGAGCAAAAGAGTGCAAAATAAACCTCATTGGTTCCGTGTACTGGCCTATTGAATATAAGACAGGGCTCTGGAGTACAACCACAGGAAAGTAAGAATTTATTGAGCACTATAAGCCATATTTATAAAAAAATGAGGGACAAATATGTACATTACTTTGCAAAGATTCCTTTGATCTCTTTAGCAAAAATACTTCTGAATTTATCTCTTCTGGAGAAATGAAATCTAAATATATTGAAAGAAATGGCATTCAAACACATCAGTTGCAAACAGCTATGACAGAACAGGGGCTCTAGATTTGGAGTTTGCAGTCAATTTTCTGCACTGTTGAATCATAGGTGTTTAGAGAGGAAAGATTCAAATTGGCACACAGGATTTTGAATCATTAGCCAATTTCTACAGATAAATTAGTATGAGAAAGAACTATAGGATTCAGCTTCAGTTTCTTTGATTTGTTTTGTAGCAGGGGGTAAGTACAGGGACTGTATGGTAGGAGGCCTTGCCAGGAACAAAACTAACAATTTTGTTAGAAGATTTAAAAAATATAAAGTTAGTAACTTCTGTTGCAATGCAGTGTGTTTTTCATGCTTTTCATCAAAAGCTCAAATTCTCTTCTGATGAGCTCATTGTTTGCTATTCTCCTTCCCCCCCCCACCCCCACCCCGGCCGTAAAATTTAAGTCACTCGTGATGTTTATTTTCAAGCAATCAATTGAAATCTTATGGGGGGTGGTGGGAAGACAAACCAGTCCACTTTTCACCACAACTTCTGTGGTCTAGGTAGGAAAGTGGTTTCTAGACTTGATGGTGTCACTACAATTTTCTTGCTAACAACTTCTGAATTTTTCATCTTAATCTGACTATCTTTTGTCTTCCTGAAGTATTTACATTAACCTAGGTCTGTGGACAGCCTAACATACTGTAGGACGAATAACATATTTCCTTTATTGTCTTTGTTTCTTTTACTTTTCCACTGTAGAGGTGAAGTGACTGTGAAGACAACTGACTGAGAGTAACTTTGTATCTTCTCTGTTCATGTGTTTTGTCCACACAGAGCTCCTGCTGGGGACCCTTCCTGAGCCCTCTGTAACACTCAGCAATGCCTGCAGTCTGCAGTCACAGTTTTGTATCATTACTCACTGATGGTCAAAATGTTACCAGCAGTGTCTCCCCATATCACAAGGGAAAAGAAGTTTGGTACTGGAGCATGATCAAAAACTGTCAAAACTAACTATTGAGATATACAAAGGCAAAAGCTATCTTTTCAGTGTTCTCTGAGGATGAGAATGCAAACTGGAGTGGAGGGTTGTAGAGGTGGCACATTATTCTATAGTCTTTTCCTTGCATAAACCATTGAAGGTTAAAGTTTTTTATTGTGTAGATGGTTGTTTTGGGTTTTTTTTTCATAGGCAATTACTACAGCTATCTGATGGATTAGCATATTGGAAAGCTTAGGTCTCTGATGAGAGATGCATGTATCTAGCTACCTGCAGCTAAAGTCATTGTATGGTTTAATTTGTTACCACTGCCCTGTAAAGCAGGCTCTAGTGCATCCAGCTGAGGGCATCATTTGCTCAATCTATATTTGTGATCTACATATTTCTTCTGATAGGGCTATTTTTCTGTATTAGGAAATAGACTGGAATCCTTTAACACAGGCAGAGTTTATTGTTCACACAGTTGTTTCAAATAATTTAATGGGACTGTTCCTGAAAGAGCTATTGAAATGCAGTTGTGCTGTAGGATCTGTTTGTAGGCAGTTGCAGACAAAGTACTTGTCCGTTGCTTGTGTGGCAACACTCCCTTCAGATTCAGTAGGGACAGGCTTTGTCCTTTGAAACCCTCTCTGATGTGAAGAATTTCAAGCAGACCTTCTGCCACCTAGAAGAGTCCCCACAGCCTTGCTGTTGCCTGAAAGGAAAGCCCTGGTCTGTCAGGAATGCATGTGATCCTGTCCTCTGTGAGGAAGTCAGTCATCTTCTCTTGCAAACAAAATCACTGTCACAATAGAAAACTAAAGTTGTCCTTTCTGGTTGCAATCTAATGTTTCTGCAGTAGACAAAACCCAACACATTTCTTGGACCGTTTTGTCAATCAGTTTAGGAATTACTGTGATATAACCCAACAATTTATTCAAAAGAATTGATCTAACTTTCCCATAAGACTTCTCTAAGTTTTGTACCATAAGTAAAATCAGTAAAAGATTGTTCAGTTTCTGAAAAAGGTTTTCTGATACGTCTGTCATGGAGATCACATTTTTGTAGCTCTGATAACCTCTGATTTGTCCAAGTATATTCTTTAATGTATTTCAGTGATATCACATATGATGGACTGGTCAAGCAGTTAGGAAGTCAATGTGTGCATCTTGGTTCTCTACCCAGCCTGAGCTGCCTTTGCCATGGAAGAGGAGTTACTGAAATAATCAGTTGGATTTTATTCTTGGCCCAAACTGTGCTTGTGAACTGATTAACTGACATCACTCTGAACACCAGTTTGAGTTCCTTGCAGGATCAGACCTGTAAGATAAATAGTCAATAAATAGTCAGCAAATAAATTCCTTACTACTATGTTGAATGCACATCTTAGTAAACTTGTGATGAAGCAGAGCCTTAATTGAAAATTAAAAACCCACAGAGGGGCAAATAATCGTACTTTCATACCACAGGGAAATTCAGGCTTATTTGTGTGTGGGATTGAACTGAGATGCTGGACTGAAAGATGATAATGAGAACAAACCCACTGTCATGATGTAGTTAAAGCTGCATTTTTTTTGTGTTGGGTTAGGTGAGGTGTGACTGAGGCAGCTGGCTATGTGGGGATGGAAAGAGCATGTACAGAGCATCAAAACAACAGCTAAACACTTTTCTCCCCCCTCAAAGAATACAAGTAAAGAGAGCAGATTGAATGACTGAATGTTAACAAAACAAAGCCCTTAAAAATAATTGCATTTTTCATATTGTGATTCATTTCAATTTCATGAGTCTCAAAACACCACTTCTCAAGTGATTAATGTTTTCTCCACTGATTGCAACTGTGCTAGAGTGAAGGTCTTTCTCTATAGTTTCAAACAAAGAAATATTTTGAGGGTCATAAGATTAATGGTCTGACGTTGAGGAACCTTTCCATAGCTATCCAAGGAAGTGGATAGAGTGTAAAAGCAAGCTGTATCATTAATTGATGTAAAATCCAGAAGTATAATCCACCTTTAGATATAAAGTCTGTCTCATATGATACTATTTTGAAGGGCTTTTTTCCCACTATTAGTGCCTTGCAGTCTTAATAATGTTTTCCTGTATCCTAGATTTTTCCTCCCTCTTTATTTTATTTTATATTTTATTTTATTTTATTTTATTTTATTTTATTTTATTTTATTTTATTTTATTTTATT
>NW_009970717.1:2473501-2510446 GCF_000747805.2 Chaetura pelagica
TTTATTTTATTTTATTTTATTTTTTTTCCTCATCACTGTAGTTTAGTAAACTAAGTTTTGGGGAATAATAAAGATGTCAGCTTCCAAAAAGTGTGAATGTCCTCCCTCATTAACGCTGGGGAGTTAGCAATAAAATTCTGATCGCATTGTCTAACTGTAAGGAAATTGATGTCATTTACAACCACACACACACCTCCCCCCCCAACAACCCAACACAGCTGAAGTAAAGGGAGCCCATGTTAATGATCAGCCCAGTGCACACTTCATTTATTGCTTTTTTCTTCTGTTGTAATTTCTTTATGTCCACTGGCATCTGAAGTGTGGTAGTCAAGATTAATCTGTGTGGAGATTTGGCTGACTTGGTTTAACAGCAGGACAGAAGGCTCTTTCAGGGACTGTTTGTGGACTGGAACGATGAATTGCGACTTGAGAGACCTGTGTGTATATCTTTGCTGAGCCACAAATTGCTTAAGGCATTTTGTACCTCAGTTTTTCTATTTTTATCTACTTGCATAATATCTTTGTGAGATAAGTAACAGCAGCACTCTGGTGACCTGATCTAAATTTACATCTCTTAAAGCAAATACAGCAAAGTGTTTTGTACTTTACAGTCTAGCTGTTACTGAAGGCTGTTACACATTCATTTGTCATTTTACTTAAAAAGAATAAGAGTCTATTTAGTGAACTGTACTCCAACAGTGCTCTGCATATGCCATTGTACTCTGAAGATGAGGTTATCTTTTCATCACTGAGCATTGTTCTGAGCAGAGGAGTGGGAAGCTCCAGGAAGCTGGGGAGCTATCTCAGGGCTAAGGGCAACTTGCTCATCTGTGTGATAGATGTTGCTATAATATTAGGCCTAAACTTTATAACTTTTTTTTTGCTGACTGTAGTCCATGAAAGAATTTAGTTATGCTACTATATATACTACCATGGAAAGGCTATTTATTAATTTTGTAATACATTTGACTTCTATTAGATGCTTTTCTTTCTTCTGGGCTCAAATTAGAAGGCTTCCAACAAAATTTGTGCTTTCTTAAACTTAATCTTTCTTCATAGAATCTACATCTATTTACAGCTGCTTTAAAGCTGTTCTTTGAAAACAGTAACTCAGTTTCTTGTTAGTCACTCACAAAGCAAAGAATGTGTTTTAGGCTAGCTTATCAAGAACACAGAGAGGGACAGGCAACATACTGAAATTCACATAGTCAGGAGCTGCTTCTGCTCTTGATAAAATATAAGTTGAGAAGGAGAGAGAATCTGTATAAAAGAGTCCAGAAATTTTTTTTTTAGGTTTCTTGGATTTCTTTAACAGCAACGTAAGATAAGCAATATGGGATACTTATTGGCTAAACACTTCATTAAAGGAGTGATAGAGAGCTGTTTTGTCAGCATTCTTGTGAGGTGCTGAGGAGACAGACTGCAAAGCAAGAATGCAAACATAGCTCAATCTAATAACAGGTTTGGTTTAGTCATTAAGACCTGTGCTATTAACAAAGGCAAGTATTTCCAGATATATTCTTCATTGGCAGAATGCAAGTTAATTCTGGTTTTACAGTAGGTTATGTTTTTAAGGCTATTTGTATACAAAACTTGTTCAGGTACTCAGCTTTAAAATATTTCTAATGTATTCTGTTTATTCTTTGTGAATTTTATTGAAGAGCATTTCAGATATCAGAGGTCTTTTGCTTTCATGGAAAGAATACATGAGTCTGAAAAATGTGGAATAAACCCAATCAAGAATAACAAGTATTTTTTTTTACTTTATCAGAATTTTAAAAACCTGAAAACTCAAATCAATGTTTGGATTTTGGTTTTATGTAATAATATTGCCTTGGGCTTCAGTACTCTTGAGCCTACTAGATCTCTGACTGTGTCTTGAATTCAATGTGTGAATTTGAATAGTGAAATCTATTGTTTTACTGCAATTAGCAACCTCGCTCAGCAGAGATGGCAACATGCTGAAAAATTAATTGAGACTTTAACCTTCAAATAAAAAATGCATAGGCCTTGTACTTGATTGTAATCAGCCTACGCAGTCATACATGACTTTAGAGATAATTTGAGTTTTTTACTGGTTTGTTTCTGTCCAAAAAAAAAAAAGGCAATTTCTGTCTATGCCACTAACACACAGTATTCATTCGGTGTCTGTTGTCTTGCTTGAATAGTGGGGTTTTTAAGGATCCTTGCTTCTGTTTGCTAAGGGGATGTGTAACAAGATTAACAGTAAAGTCTCTTCTTCTTTGCAGTTTTTTGAACAAAAGCTAATCAGCACTCCCATAAAAGTTTAAATTTTTATATTCTTTAATTTTGCATATTGTTAGCTGCAAGCCGATCCCTAATGTTTGTTTTATTTTCATCTGTCAGAAGCAATGCCAAAATATGTTTTGTCTGACTTAAGTTGGCGCAGTTAATCCTTAGCTGGAATAGTCTCTGACAGTGTTTTGTTTGATTAAACGATCTGATCCAGCAGTGCATATACCACAGCTATTTACCACCAAAAAGATATTAACTGTTTTAAGAGATCTGTTGAAGTAAAATCCATTGACAGAATTTTTAAAATGTGTATTGTGTGTGGAAGGGGGTAATGAATAATAGAATATTTAAACATCAAAATATGAGTCTAGTGTATTGGCATTTGCCTTAAATCCTTTTTTGTTGTTGTTTTTGTTTGGCTATGTTTGTTGACTTAAACAGAAAAATCAAAGCAAACAGAAGATGCCCCTGAACACCTACCAAAAAACAAATTGCATTTGTTTTAAGAGGCTCTTCTGATCTTTGTTAATAAGTCAACAACATTTAAAATTGTGGAATTCAATTGGAAAATAATGTACATTTGTCATTCCTCACCACTGAATCAAGTTATTATAACTCTCTTTAGAGCTCTGTTTCAGAGCTCTAAAATATCTCATAGATACTGTGATGATTTTTTTCTATGTATATCATCTTGTTCATAGAAGTGGTGCCATCTTTGAGGGAGAAAACCACAGCTTTTGGAGAACTTGTCCAGAATTTAGAAGCTGTTCACTCTTGATATTTTTCTCACAGCTGTGTACTGTAAAATTTATATTCTTCATTAGGTTCTACTTTTGATCTGAAACGTTCAGTTTCTTATAAACTGTAGGAAAAAAATACACTAAATATATGTTGGTCTATTGCTTTCTTTTTCAATCACAGGAGGCATTTTGCAAAGCCTGTACTTTGTAAGTTTTCTATCAAAGCTGGCTCAAGCTCAGAATTGCCATCCATGTTGATTCCAGTCGTAATATTTTTGAACTGTACATGGAAGCTGCGAGATAGGCTCTAGGTGGAGTGCTAGGGGGGGCTGTGGACTCATAAGCACAACTTCTGCCCATGTTGAGATGTTGGTGTTCATCTAAAGAATTAAATCACTAAATAGATTACTAAACATCATTTGTTAGGACAAGGTCCACGTTTCTTAGGGGAAGTCCTCTTCAGCTGTCTCCTGGAGTTGCACGAAGACATCAATATAGCCTGAGAATAAAAAAGATTCAGTGGTCATATAATAAGTCTGCATTTTGAAAAAGTTATTGAAAATAATAGACACCAAAGACTAAAAGAAAAAAACCCACACAAACGAACAAACAAAAAAACCCAACACAACATAGTTGCCTTTGACTTTGAAAAGCGAGGCATCTTCATGGTCACTTTTTGGTTGAAGAACAGTTAGTCGTCTTCTTCTAGAGATTGGTGCTGATTTTATGCAGGGTGATGGTCAAGACACCAAACTGAACATTGAAATTTGCAATTTTGCAGATGACGTGAAACTCCTTTTAGTTATCAAATGCTGTGTTAATGGCAAGGAGCTCCAGAGGACCTCAGAGAACTGAGCAGGCAAAAAGGTAGCAGATGAACTTCAGTTTATACAAGTTTGAGTAATACATCTAGAGGAAAATAGTCTAAATTATGCTTTCTAGATACGAAACAATTACAGCTTAGAAAGCAATATATTAGAGCCATTGAAAGTTTTCTGAAATAATTTGGTCAATATTCAGTGGCAGCCAAAAATGCCAACTAAATGTCAGGCATCATCAGGAAGGGGCAAAATATGATGGAGGACATCAGGTGCCATTGCATAGAACTTCCAGTGTGCTCATATCTTGTGTTCTGTATGTATTTCCCATTTTCTAAAATCAGTATTGTAATTGAAATAACAAGATTTAGGAATGCAGTGTTCCTTTCTATGTGTACCCTTTACATAATTTGACACTAGTCTGTTCATATGAGAGCCACGTCCCTCCTGTGGGGCACTAACCATGCATGTTTCTCCTCTCAAATCCTAATGGATCAATGTTTACATTTTGAAAAGCAGATGCAGTAGTGGTGGCATTTATGCAATATGTCTATATATATTTTCAGGTGCTAGACATCTTTGAAATATTCATACAATGTATGTTGGGTTTTTTTAGAAATAATTAAAATTATTATGAGTTCTGTGCATAACAAATTTGGCAATTGCAGATAGATCTAGAAATTGTGTTTAGAGGTATGTTGTACAATCTGTTTGAGATTTAAACAAGTAAGTAAAAAGTTTTTTTAGTGATTAAACCCATATATTTTTCTGAATCCCCAACACTAAAATTACTTCTTCAGTTAATTTCAAATTGCACTGCTCTCTACTCAAGTAGCTTTGGTCCCAGGGCTAAATAACAAAAATGCAGGATACTGGGAGAACCCTAGCCCTAGTTTGAAAAAAATGCTGTTAGGTGCAGAGAAGTTGCATAGATAAGAATCAGTTTGAAATTTAGCCCACCCCATGGATATTCTTTGTTTTTCTGCTTTGCATTTCATATATACTGGGAAGACTGGCAATATTAGTTTGCACTTGGTTTCATTAGGCTTTTTTCAAATGAAATAGCACTGTCTAGAGTGATTGTTAACTATAAGGAAATTGTCTCAAACAGTAGGTCAATTAATTACTGTATTTTTAAGTTCCCCTTTGTAAAACAGTTATTTTAACTACATTTTAGTGGATTTCTTGCCCTGGACTTATCAATTAGAAATCATTGCAACTCTGGGCAGATAACACTGTTTTATTATATATGACATCTTTTCAGAAGATCATATTTTCTTTAATGAATGCTGGGACTGAGTTTGTTTTTAATTATTTGTGGCACCTTTTTATTATTAACAGAATGAGAAAGCAGAAATTGTGGAGTATGTGAAGTGAATGGAGACTATTGATCTCCTAAAAGGATATTAAATAGCATGGATCTCAAAGTCCGAGTTTTATATGATGAGGTAAAAATTAAAAATATTGGCATTTCAGAAGCAGTGTTGACTCCAAGGGCTTTCCCGGGTTTCTTATTCCTTCTTCCTTTAAGATTCCTTTTTTCTTATTTTCATTCCAAATGAGGAAGAATTGTGGTTTATTCAGTGTGGTTCCTGTGTACAAGGCATACGGGTTGAACCAGGCAGAGTCGACAGCACTCTGGGAATTTATTGGGCAGGGAGGTAAAAAATCATTGCTGATCTTTCATAGTTCTGTGGTTTTTGTCCTTAGGTGATGTTGTTTCCAATTACATTTCATAGTGGTTCCTACATGTAGAACTAGACAATTTTAAGTAGTTCTAATTTACTGTAAAGTTACTGCATGGTAGATAGGAAGATAAATATCTTTAAGGTGATATTGGTGAATTCTGAATGTTAAATAGTCAGGAAGAAACCAGCGACTCTGTTTCAAATGGATTGGTTAACTTATAGCAGATAATTTCCATCCTGAGAACTTAAGCAGCACATCATATCAGAAGTGTTTGCCAAAATGGTTGGAAGATTTGGACAAAGTACAGAGAGTAGGGAGTTTGAGTAGCGTGTGGTGTATGGAGTATTTACTTTTGTAAATTAGCACCTCGAATGATATATCCAAGTATGGTTCAGACTGAAATGGAATAAATACATTATCCTTTTGTATTACCAAATGTAGGGCACCAAACGCTTGTGTATGTGGTTTAGTATGATCAGTGGTGCAGCTCTTTTGACTACAGTGGAATTATACTTGGGATGAGCCTGGCCCTGTGACCCTAATCAAACTGTATAAGATGAAAGGTTTGGGGAAAAAGAGCTCTATCTCTATGTAATAAAGATCTTTATAAAGTATTATGGGATTAGGCCTTTCAGGAAAGTAAAAACAGAAAAGAAAAAAAATATGTATATAGTGGCACTTTAATCAATCACATCATGGTAAAGATGACATACTGAATTAATTTAATGGAGGGATTTTCATAGGCTCATGATAAGCTAAGGAATGAAATATGTCACATAAATGTAAAATATAATGTGATTTCTAGTATAGAGGAACTTTACATAGCTGTTGTATTTTTCTGCATTCCCAGTGAATTAGAAAATTTTAATTGCAATGAAATCTGTGCAAAAGTCCACTCTTAGGCAACTTTGTATTTTAAAGGTCACACTAAATACATTAAATGCAGTTTGGCTATACATTTATTAGAATGCCATGTCTGCTAAAGAAATTATTTCTGCACTCCTTCAGTTGCTTAATACAGTGACTGCTTTGTTTCCCCCACAGATTAGTAATGTCATGTTGCATGTCCATCTCAGTGAGATTAGCAGTGAATACCCTGTTTTACACTTGAGGGATTCCTACTGATTTAATCCACGTGTCAGAGGGTAGAGGTATTTTTCTGAATATGGAGCAGTTAGGGGAATAACCTAAAGGCAATGAGTTGTTTATTCTCCAAATTTATATGCCTCCACTTTTCCCTTTGGTATTATGTTTTTATTGGTAGAACTCTCCCCACAGCAGTGTCTGTTTTCTTTTTCTTAGATGTACTCAGTTGACACACCAGAATATTTTCACTTGTTTTGTGCATGGGTATCTTAAGAAATAGCAGTATTGGGAAAAAATGGTGAGTCATTTTGATAAGTCTCTCATAATTAAATCAGGAATTACATTTTTATGCTGGTCAGTCCCTTCATGATGTCATTGTTCTTTAGTGAAGTTGACCTTATATACTTTTTCACTTGGAAATACCAAAATAACAATGAGTGATTTTCTGATAATTTGGGTTCTTACATGAAATAGTTCACCTTTGTTGTTTCTGTTTGAAAATTTGTGAAGAGGAAAAACCTACCCACCCCAACCTCCCCCCTCAACCCACTGCCCTCCCACAGCAGCACTGCTTCTTGTGCTGTGACCAGGCCTGTTACGATTGAACATGCATGAGAATTACTGGTGCTCTAACAGGAATCATTTGCAGGTCACGTGAACCTGGCACCCTGTACACCAACAACTTTGTTTTCTGGCACCTGTTGACAAAACAGGTGCCAATACAAGTTAGCCTTATAGCAACTATAGTATTTCTGTTTGAGAGGTTGCTTTGTGTCTTCAAGCTACTCAGAAATGCTGCAAATCAAGTCTTGAAGGACTATCAAGAAAAAGGGGATGTTGGCCTTGGATAAGACAAAGGGGATGGCATGGCAGCCAAACCAATGTTTGTGCTATTGATTATAATGGAAAAATGTTGCCTGGGTAGCTTTTTAGTAACAAAAATGTCCCAAAGTAGAGTTAACTATGTATTTCTGGTCTCCCTGTTTCTTGATGCTTTTTATCATACTGTGCAAGGGTAGCATTTGGGACAAAGTCTATTTACAATGCATTTAACTGTCATTGAGTTCTGTGTGTACAGCATGGCTTGGTGGAGGGTTTTTCTGTCCTTTAGCTTATGTGCAGTAACTCCTGTGGCTTGTTATCTGTTTGCTGAGAGTGCTTGGGAATCGAAATTAATTCTGTTCAGACCAGATTTTTGGGAACTTAGGATATGGATAAGAAGAAAGTGGCAGTGTATATTGATATGCCAGAGAGCAGAGAGAAAGGAAAGGCAGAGAAAAGAATAATCACAGATAAAGAGAAGCTAATGCAATAAGATAGTTCTTACTCCCAGGCAATGGGAATTGCTTTTACTTAAAACGTGGGAGGAATGACCAGTATTTCAAATAGTGGTAATACTAATAGGTCTCATCTATACTATATGCATTGTTTACTGTCATTTATTCTTATAATCAGCACCTACTAGAGGGTTTATGGTTAGCCTTACTAGAGATCAGCAAAGTGTTGAGAAGGAATTTCCTGTTTTTCTGGAACATCAGAAAGGGCTCTAGGGGTAGTAAAGCAGCCACTAAAGGGTATTTTATCATCATTAATTTGCAGACATGCACAGACATAAGCACTCATGGAGGTCTTCTATCCTGTGCCTTAATAACCCTTTACCTATAGGAAACTGAGGATTTTCATATTTCTTGTAAGCGTTTAGCTGACAAGACTCTATGGACAGTGCAATTGATGCACCCAAAAAAGCCCCTGCCTTTCATGTCACTGATGTGCAGAGCTACAGAGCTCTTCAAGTGGTCGTTAAGAACTCAAGATTTGATGTGAGTCTCCAAATGATAGTAACACTGATTAAGGCAAAAACATGAATGGAGGACATGAGAGGGAAATAAATACAAATGAAGCATGGTAGGTTTATCCTAATTATAATAGGCCACAGCTGGAAATGACTAGCAGAAAATGTGGGGAATAGTACTGGATCAAGGCTGGAATGAGAAAAGGAATAGCAAGTTATCCATTAAGCTGAACACACAGATGGCATACAGTGCTGTTTCAGTAAATGATTAAGTGGATAAATTTGCTATCGTATCAGCTGCCTGTGTGCTTTGAGTCCAGAACATGGCCAGTTATTTCTAAAGAAGTGTTGTCTAAAGCGTAGGTAAGTTTATGAGCTTCCTCTGTCTCCAGATGTAACTGTTTTCACTAGAAACCAACTTGTGTTCTTGTACCTGAAAGAAACTCCCTTCAAATACCAATGCATCTACTTGACTAAAGCTTATGCAGCTGAGGAGTAAAACAGCAACTGAAGTCCCTTTAATGTAGCTAAATCTTCTCCACTGTAGCATTCCTGACTAACGAGTGGTATTGGAGTTGCAAGAGCTGTGTCTATTTGGGTGGCCCTGCATGAGTGTACATCAGGGTTTGATGAGAGTTTCCAAATATATAAAATCCAAGACTCTGGTCTGTGTGAGACAGCAATGGTGTATCTGGCAGGAGACCAGTAAATGTTTTGAGAATGTGTAGGTGAAGGTGTTGGGAAGAGAGTTAAGTTGCAGCATATGCTAGTGCAGTGGTCCCTGGATATCGTCAGGCATGGCAAGTTTAAGGCAGTATGGCTGTGGGTGTGGTGGAGCACTGGGATGAATGTTTGAAGTGGGTGACTTGGTGATGTAATTACCTGTTGCTGGGTATGGCAGGGATCCTACAGGCGTCATAAGTTCACATGAGCATCTGGCCTACTCTGATGATAGTCATTAATGGGGTTTGGGTTGTGTGGCAGGCATATACAGGCACACATACCTGGCAGTATTTGGTGGTTCTCCCATTGCTGGCCTGAGGTCAGCATGGTCAGCTCGTGGTGTGTGCTTCACTGCTGATACAGATGTGTGAACAGAGACCAACCATGTGGACTTCAGGATCCTCTAGAGGCTGTGGTGTGGAGAGGCTGATGCACCTGCCTGGAGCTTCCGGTACTCAAAAAGCCTGGAAAACAGGCAAAGAGCCTGTGGCATGAGGAGCCCTCAGAGCCTAAGTGCAGGCAGGGAAGTGTGTATGGTGACTTGCTGGGGCCATCAGGAGCTGAAACTAGCTGTGATTTTAACAGCTGATTGTACTGAACTGCCTCCAGCACAGTGCTGACCCCTATCAATATTTACTATCTTTAGCTGCTTTTGCCAGGGCAGTGGGGGGTTTCTGTAAGACATTGATTGTTATTTACAGTGATGGTCACAATGTGTTGGATGTTTTCTGACCACCTGGGGAAGATGCTTTCCACTCATATCACCATCAAAGATCAGCAGACCAGTTAGAGAACCATAGCAATCAGTTTTATGAATTGTAAGTAGGATTGCTTTACAATTGTGATTTTAAGGGGATTTAAGTATCAATAGGGGATGTGGGACACAAGATAGATTAGCAAATGTTGCAACATACTTGGTGACTGGGCACAGGCTGGTGGTTGGAAAAATTTAAGGGTGAGGGCAATAAGAGGCTTATAAAGCTTGGATTACTGAAAATACCTGTCCAAATGCTTAATCCTTGGGCAGATTACCATTCTTGTTTTTTTATATTTTTGAGACATTGAAAAAGGATTTTGCTTGCCACTGAACAGAGATTAAATGGACATATTTATTGGTGGTTTTTTGCTGTTTATATTTAAATATTTTATTTAAATGTACTACATTTAATTTAGAATTAAATATTAATTTCAGGCAGTTGCAGAAGTTTGACGCTTTTTGAGAATGTTGAGTGGAGGCATTTTCTTATGTTTTTTGTCCAAGTAGTTTTTGTTGGAAATTATAACTACCCTGCTAATAATCTTAATACTTTGAGACTATTTCCTCATGTTAGTAAGTTCTTACCTTTATAAAATGTTAAAATGCTGCTTGGTATTTTAAAAAGTAATATAGAAGTTTGTTTTATTTGAGTCCTTTAAGGAGTAACAGCTCAGTAAATAGCATGGCAAGACTTCATTTGAGGAGAGGGAGAGGAGAGATATAATGTGGGATCTTTGTAAAAGGATAAGTTTCTAGAGGATGTTGGCTTTTGAATCCTATTCCTAGATTAAGCATAAGTGTTGAAAGGCAGCCATGTGTTCAGATATCTGTTATATGAATTGTTCTTAAGGCTAGTAATTTTTTCCGTGGGTAAGGCTTCCCAGATTTCTTTTAAGCCATCTGTCGAGGAAAGAGAGCATTAGATTGTCAGACACTGCTTTCAAAGCTCAGTAAAATATTAGCTATTTAACCCTTGCATTGCTGAATTTGAGATGACTTTGACCCTTGCATTGCAGAATTGGAAATGCTGGGTAACTCACTTTTTCTATAGTGATGCTAAGACTGGTATATGGCACTTTGGAGCATCTGGTTTTGAACAATGAAAGAAAGGGATCCTGGTACTGGGGAAGGCCCAACCAATAACATAATAAGTGCTAAGTAGGTAGCATATCTAGTGAACAGCTAGTGAAAGATGATTTGCCTACGGTAGGACTGGTTGTTCCTCCAGGCAATACCCTGCGAAGCATCCCTGCTCCAGTGGAATCCCTCAGAAAGCAGGAGGAACACTTTGCAGCTGTCTCACCATTATGGGCAGCCCAAATTTTCAAAACCATCAAGAAAGATGACATTGCTTTGTTACTCTTTTGCAGCTACACTATGGGAAGAAGAGGATGCTCAGAACTTAACCTCTGGTCAGATTAGTCTCTGTCTTATTCCTGGTAGCTGGGAGAAATGGCTAGAAAGTAGTAACTATGGTTTGCATAGTCCTGGAGATAGCATCATGGGTAGATGAAAAGATAATTTATTGCCCTCATCATATAAATAATGTGGCTGTGCCCTATTATGATAGTTTAGATCTAATAAAACCAAAGTAATTGCTGTCCATTGGTCTGTGTGCCCTCATAGAAATTATTTCTGCAGGAAAATAGTGGACACTTCATTCTACTGTCAAGGAAGATATACAACTTTGAGAAAGCAGTAGATGCAATAATTTTAAAATCCCTTGTGACATGTATTGGAGTAAATTGGATTGTTCCTTCTCCTAATGGGGTTCCTTTTCTTGAACCTAGCTGTGAATTTGAATTTACCAGTAACAATGTGACAGTAGTACTTAGTTTCTGAATCATTTCTTGAGTAATCTCAGGAAAGCCCTCAAACTGCAGCTGTAGTGGTAGCTTCAACCAAATTGTGTTAGTATTTAGAAGTGTATAAAGAACAGAAAGTAAATTCTTGACTCATGAAATGCCTGCCATTTCCCTTGAGCTGTGAGGTGCAGGAAAACTAATAGTTGCAGAGATTAAAACCTGCCCTCTCCTCCCAGGGATGGCTCCCACAGCCACAGGGGTTCTAGGGTGGCTTGATTCCTTTCCAGGGAAGGCCTGCAAGGCAGGCTAGTATGGTAAATGATGACTTGCACAATTTTTTATGGCCTATTGTACAAGAAGAGTGTGCTGCAAATGTCCTTGGTTATCAACAACCATTGATTGCAGAATGCTGCAAATCATCCTTATTTTACTTTATAAATTGTAAAAAACCTCATACATTTGTAGGTATATCAGGGCAAGATAGTAAATTTCAAGTTTTCTCCATGAATTTACATCAAAATCTAGAAAATAACTTCTTTTCCTCTTGGAAAAAATAAGGGTAGATGTGAAACGCAATACATTGTCTCAGTCTGTGCATACAACTCCCTCTGACATCAAGTGCAATAGGTGGCTCATAGAATAATTATTTAGTAAAAAATTAAGGAAAATAAGAAGAAAGGTGTACTAAGAGAGGATGATTGAGGAATTAGAAATTAATAAAATTATTTTCCAGTGAAGTTTTTTTCTTGGCTCATTGTTTACAGGAATAACACAAAATTACAGCTTCTAACTTCACTCTTAGTTACTATCATCTCTTGTTTTGGTGGTTTCTGTTATCTGTTTCCTTATAATGGTTTGTCACTGTCTATTTGGAAGTAGAATTACTTTTTCAGCATATGCAAAGAAGAAATCTCCAAAGCAAACTTTATATATTAAAGGGGCATTTGAACCTGATAAGAACAGGAGCATAAATCATCATCTGGCTCAAAATAGCTGCCAAATTCTTCTAGGAACATTCTTGGTATATATCAAAAGAGCAAATAATTTCCATGTGGAGAAGTTAAATGTCACTCCTAAGGCTGTGTGCATCTTTATTTAAAATTCACTTAAATATTTCCTCATTATTTTGAGGATATAATCTGGCCAAAATGATGGAAGAAAGTAGCAAGTAAGATGTTAAACCCTGAGCATGTTAGAGCATTGAAAATCTCTTTGTTACCTTCCATTCAGATTCTGATCCTACATAATTGATAAAAACCCTGCCTAGAATTCTGTAGAGCTGGTATTTCTGTATAGGAACAGATGCACTGTTAAATGCTCATTGACGTTAACGTGTTCTTGTTCCTGAACTGAAAATGAACCCTGTTTTTAGCCCTCTTTACATGATATCTTGCAATCTCTTGTTCTTATCACATTAAAATGCCTTTCTAGGAATCATCTGTTATTTCTGAGAGAGGTTGGACAAATAGGATCATCTGCAAAGGCTAAAGATAATTTTACGTTCTACCTTGTTGGAGAGAGTGGAACAATAAGATCAAAGAAAGCAAATGTTAGCCTTATTTTTTGTGGTAACTCGAATAATTTTTGTATTTCCCTCCACCCCCTTTACTCTTCTATAAGAACAATAAGCTCTACATTTCATGCACAGTCGTGGAATATAATAACATAATTTTCATGCAAGGACATAGTGTTGCCAGCTGAAAGTAGTTAGCAGTTGGTATTACAAATGCATCTTCTAATTTTCTTTCCTATAATCATAAAGTGTTTTGTAATGACTTTGAACTAAAATATCTACGTTCTGCGAGTAGGTACTTAGAAAAAGGAGGTTTTGTTCTGTAGTTCACAAGTACAATCCAGATACTGTGTGGATATTAATGAAAAATCTCCCCAAACTACAGTGCTTCTGAAGCTTTAAAAAACTTAACTGCATCAAATGGATGAGTTTTGAGGGGTTCTTCATTATAAAAGTAGCAATTAAGAAGAATATACATGCCAAAAAAGTTAATAGGCATTAACGAATCTAATGTGTTTCCACTGCCATCCTCTTATTAGTTAATTGTCTTTGGCAGATGAAGGCTGTAAGTCAATAATTAAGTTTAAAATAAGACTGCAATAGAATGGAAACTTTTCAGACCTGTTTAGATGGGTTTTATTCAAGTTATATTTTATATAGTTGGCCTTTGGTTTTATTAGTCAGTGGAAACTGTACTGGTTTTTGTCTTACAATTTTTTTTGCAGTTGAAAGCTTGTCTTCTCTTGCACCTACAGACATAAAAGACAGTACAACAAAAGGCATGCAGTTTTTTCTTTCTGAATGGAAGCTCTGTAAAAATGTACAACTCAATTAGGGAAGATTAATCAATGAAAACAATGAGATCAGCAGATGTTAGCAGAGGAGGAACCCAGAACCACATCCTCTGCTGAGGCTTCTAAAAACATCCTGTTGCATTTTCATATAGATTTCAGTTATAAAGCAGTGAGGGGATGGAGTGAGGATGGAAGCATTCAATACATTCAGGAAAAAATACTTTCTTTAATTTTTTTTTTTTAATTTGAAGTGCCCAAGTGCTAACATAATTACAATAGGAAACAATAAACTTCTTAATATTCAGTGGCAACATGGAAAGAAAAATGCAGAAGAGAATAGCAGCTCAGACGCTCTTTAATCAGGGTCCCTTACAAAGTCCCAGAAAAAGACACAAGAGGTCTGATGAGACACAGCTGCACTAATCCTTGTATTAAAAAAAAAAAAAAAAAAAAAGAAATCAGAAAGAAAGGGATATGTTAACGGAAGATTGAAAATGCCAGACACAGCTGGAGAAGATTAATGTATTACAACCACCACCACAACAAAGGATCCAGCAACTATACTTCGATTGTGCAACCACATCCTGCCATGGGTTTTTTAAATGCGGCCCTGCACAAGCCCACACAGCTCCCTGTAGAAATTTCTGTGAAAGTATGAGGATGTGACATGGTAAGACCTGGCCTGCCTGTGGTTACAGCCATCAGGGCACAAGATTTGTTCTACTTCTTAGGATTGAACTTCATGCCTGTAACTCGGGCATGTTTTTTCCTGGAATAATCCAGTGTGGAACAGGAAAACAGTTTTGATTTAAAAAGTAGTCACAACCAGTATGTTTTCCGGAAACGTTTAGACTGAAGCAACTAGGCTTTTCCCCACCAATGGAATTCTTTTTTCCCAAGAATGCTCACCCAGCTTTACCCTAGGTATTCTTCTTTGGGTCATATGTAGTACCTCTTAAGCAACTGAAAGATTAAAGAAGAAAATTCACATTCCTTCTCATATGTAGTTTGGGGTTGGTTTGGTTTTTTTCATGATACTGAGCAATGCAGGGAGATATATAACATATCACACACAAGCTGAACCGTCCCATTCTTCTGTCAAGTTTTTAAATAACTTGGATTAAGTCCCAGATTGAAGTGTGAGAGATGCTGTCATGGCTCAAAGTGTGCCCAGCACTTAGATCTCCCCTTTGCTCCTTCACACATTGCTATTGGCACCATGCCCCACACCCCTGGCAGAGGTTGTTACTGAGCAATAGTCAAGGTCATGCCCTGTGGTGAGTAAGAATTCCTCAAATGTTGACAAAGCAGTCTAAGCCTGATG
Organism: Chaetura pelagica; assembly: GCF_000747805.2. Classification (NCBI taxonomy): domain Eukaryota; kingdom Metazoa; phylum Chordata; class Aves; order Apodiformes; family Apodidae; genus Chaetura; species Chaetura pelagica. The sequence goes on from NW_009970717.1 coordinate 2,488,799, forward strand.
GATAGCACTGCAGTGTTTTCTTACACGGATTGCTAGGGCCATACACTTCTCTTTCACCCATTCATCTAACTTCTGCTTCTCATGAGGACCTGAGGACAGATGATGACCTATCTGCAAAACCTGGGACAAGCCTGGAACTTGACCAAAACAATAGAAACTTTGAAAAATTTTAAGTGATATATGTTGCATATGTTGCGTATAATGAGCATCTACTTGTTTCTCCATTGCTGACCTTGCCCTTGTTGATGGGTGGATGAGTGATTACATCACTTTTTTTTTTCTTGGGGTTTTGTGCCTTTTTTTTTTCCCCTTTTGCTTACAATTACAGCTGTTTATCATTATTACAATTATTATTTTTATTATTTTATTTCAATCATTAAGCTGTTCTTATCTTAACGCATGAGTTTTCTTTCTTTCCTCTGATTCTCTCCCTCATCCCACAGAGCAATCAGCTGCATGGTGCTTAGTTGCTAGTTGGGGTTAAACCATGACATGACTCTAATTTCCAGCTTAATTTGCCTTTGACATCTTCCATTTCCAACAACATATTTTCATTCACTGGATAGCCACTACCTTCTGGCAGCATTTCATTGGCTTTATGTATTAGTCTAGTTTCTTCTAACACTTCCTTCATCTGCAGGACACAGATCACAGGCAATTTCAAATATTTGGATCCTCTTTTAAGGAAGGTATGATAACTGAGTTCCTATTCATCTAGTTTGATATGTTTCTAACACTCTTCCAATTTTCAGAGGATTTAGAAGCTGTCTAGAGAATTTCTGGCAAACTTGAAAACTACCCATCTGGAGCAGCACTTTCCTAATTGACCACATTAAGAAACCCCCGATTAGCTTCTCAAGGACACACAAAAAGAATAAACTATAGAATTACTTGAAGCTAGACTGCAGGGATACTGCCTGGAGTGCCTTAAACTTCCCTCCCAATTCTTTAATAGGTAGTGTCTAATCAAGAAATCTTTAGAATTCTTGGTACCTCTTCCAATTTAATTACTGGAAATAAAAAGTTTTTTGTGTTACTATTCTAAATAATTAATTTTTAAAAAAATACTTGTAAATTCACTTTTATTTGTACATCAGAAAGTTTAATTACATAGTGTATTGAGTGTTTTAATTTATCTTAAAAAATATTAAATATTGTCAGGTGCTCTACTTTGAAATTTAGAAATCAGTGGTAGTAAATTCCATTCATGCTGCAGTTGATCACCAATTTCCAGCACTAACTATTAATTATAAGTCTATGTTATTTCTAGCCTAGTAAAATTAATTTTCAAACCTATGTGATGGACAGAGTTGTTTTTGCCAAAAATACCTAATGCTACTGTACTGAATTTATCTCTGTACACATGTATTGAAATTACAGTTGTCCCTGCAAAGTTGACCTCCCCAAGAAATGGTTTTACAAGATCTTTTTTTTTAACAGATTCAAGGCCCCTGGGTGGATTTTCTTAATTCTTCACTTGTGTCTCTTTCTATTACATGTGTTACTGGTTCTGCAGTTTGCCTTTCACATGTGTCTATTGAAAAAGAAACAAACCTAAAAGAATCAAAATATTCCTAGAGCATCCTCTGAAGCTGACTTACATGACTGCATGCGTGAAAATTGTTTTTCATTGAGGAGATGGCACTGCATGCCTGCTACATCCTTCAGAATAGAGTCATAGTAGAGAAATCTGGAGTTCTCTGGTCCAGCCTTCTGCTTGGAAATGAATTGTCACAACCAGTAGATCAGGTCAAGTGTACCTGTTATCTAGCCTTCGGCTCTTAAACTTCCATGGATCAATGTTCAGCTTCTGAACAACCTGTTCCAATGCTGAATGTTTATCAGCATCCTTCAGGATAGAGGGTCTGGCGTTCATTATGTAACTGGTTTAAAGAATGAGAATCTTGCTTGCACTGACACTCAGGACTTTTACAGGAAGAAAATCTTAGCGACCAATTGCAGAAAGAGGTGTACTTTGCTAGGTCTAAATTTCCTTCCATTGAAGCTGAAGATGTCATTTCTGAAGTCCTGACTATGAGCATATTAGGGAAACCTTACAAGTCTGAGCATAAATTTTCGATCACAAAATGTTATGGATGAGCATGTGTTTTTGGGGATCCACATTTACTGCATGTATTATTGTGGTAAGGCTGTTTTTCAACAGTCAGTGTTTATTTCAGGTTAATCAGAAACCTATAAGGAGGCTTGTATTTATAGTGAGCTTTAATAAAGATAAATTAATGAAAACTATAGGAATTCTGTCAGGGACATAAAAAATTTGAATCTGGAATCAGTATCTCTGAGTGCACTGATTAATGCAGTTCTGAGTGTGTTCCAAAATTACATGAATGTTGAAGGTCAGTCTGCTGCTCTAAGTTATATATGAATCTCTGTGTAAACACAAAACTGTTGATCCCCAATGGTAACCTTAGATTAAAGAGGCCATGAGGAAAAAGAGGTTTGATTTATGTTGTTATAACCATTCTATTCATCCAGACCCAAATGAAAACCCCTCCATTCACTTTATTAATTAATGCAGCTATGTTTAACGGAGCTTTGGTGGACAACAGTGGTGTTTAAAAAGTAATAAAATCAACTAATGCTTTCATTATAATAATGATAACGACATCAAAGGGACATACGTACTCAGCAAAATGTCTCCTGTAGTGCATAAACATCACCACCACGGGAGATGTTTATTGCTTTAGACATGCTCCCTTTGATGTATTTATCAGCTAAATGTATTAGTTCTGCTTCACAGTTGTGTGCAGAAATAGCACTAAGGAAGACCATATTATACATATGCTATACATAGCATCATAACCTTTGAATACCAGGATCAATAAATAAAATTAAGTAAAAATAGTTGACTATATTTAGTCAACAGTGTGGATATTGACTATTCACTGCAGCACTGAAACTCTAAGTACCTTCATAGGTCATTTTTATGTCAGAAGGAATACAAATTCTGACAACATCTGATTGTGCAAAGATGTATTTATCGCATACGAAATATTTTCTATCATTAAGCTGGAATCAATTAGGTCATGTCCTTAGATGAAAGAACGATGAGCACCGCTTTGTGTGTGTTCTGCACGTTTTTATGTTGTCTGAAAGTTCTCTTCCTTCTTCAGTGATTTTGATAGTGTGATTCAGATAATTATGTGGCATACTAATTATTGTGCATTAGATTCAGCTGAAATATTTTTAGTTATGTTGTAGCTTATGTAGCGTCCATTTATGTGCATGTATAATTGCAGATGTTTATGTCGGTGTCCTGCATTTACTTTAGATACTGAAAGAAAAGAATCTCTTGTCTTCCTGAAAATAACCAAGATTATTTATACAGAAATAATATAAGTAGTATTTGAGTCATGCACATAGACCATCTGACCAGGAACTCTCCTCTATTGTGCATGGTGGTCCTACCATTTTTGGTACCATGCAGTTTAGATGTGGAACATGGCTGGCCCCTACGAAATGGTCAAAATGCTTATCACTATGTACTATGTTTTTGCATCTCGTTTGCATTGTGTTTTCTTTGTTTACATAAGAATGGAAGGCTGGAGCATGATAACTCTGTATGTGTAATTTTATATTAATATATATCATAAGAAGATCCAAACAGCCTTGTTGGATATCTAATAATAGAAGGTAAAGGTACATTTTTGTTGTATCAGATAATTAGATTGAACAACTAAGTTAGAAAGTACCTGATTCATTGTTTCATTATTTTTCTTGCAGAAAAAACCACACATTTTTGTATGCTGGGCTTCTTTTTTTTCCACTCAACACCTTGCAGATGTATGTACTTTTTGAGTTGGTAGATGCTGGAACTCTTCTCCAAAGCAACTAAATACAAGTTGCTTATGATAAAGGACACTAATTATTGTGTGTGCACTCAGCAGTATAGATTTCTGCCTCATTGAAAGAAACACTAGATACTGAACCTTGCTAGTGTGAATGCCTAGAAATACATAATAAACAGTGACTTACAGCTCTTTTATAAGAAATGCCTTTGTGACCAAGAGTCAAAGAGTATTTAAAATATCTCTACCCTATCGGTCGAACAGTGTTTACATAGGAAAACATGTCAGGGCTTTTGGTATTATTGTGACAGGAACAAATAATATGAAACAAACCACTTGGAGTATTGAAAAATATATTTATGTACTGAACGTTGTCTGCTCTATAGTGCATTCTTTGAGGGTTTTAGAGATGTGAATAACTTGACACTTAAAACATGTCATTCTTAGAATGCAGCATGTAATCATTTTCGCTCAGCAAACAGATTCTTATGTAGGAATGCAATATATGGAACACAACACAGATTGCACAAGATTTAAGAAATTCCTTAATTATGTCTTTTCCAAATAGGTTTTTTCTGTTTGCACTTTTAATTTATTTTTTTAATATACAAAGCTTTCAGTAATTGCTAGTTAATACAGATAATTGATTGAGTGTGGCTCTTAAAATGTTATATTGTTGATCTTTTATAACTAATCAGAGACTTAATTATTTATTGGTTACGTTTTATGTCACATTTAATAGGGTGATGTCTGTGCATAGGAGACCGTGTTAATTATACAGGAAAATCTTGTATAAAGGCAAACAGCTGAGAAGTCTATTTCTTGGAAGCTGTTAGTCTAGCTATACACTAAATAAAAAGAATTCAAGAGAGAAAATATCTTCTGACATATCTGTGATTTTTATAAGGGCAGGAAAAGGGAAGTATCAGTTATTTACCTGTCATTTTTATAAGCTGACGTGGGATTATTTGTATAAAAAATTCTTGTTACTTTCACATTGATTTGTGCTTCCTTAATGCCAACATGCATAATGTTGCCTTAATATAAACTGCAAATTTTCATTATGTCTGGCAGAAAACACATCTAGTTTTATATAAAAATAACCTTCCTATTTGCCTGTTGCTACTCAGTAGTGTTGATTTTAATATTTGAAAACACTCGCCTCCAATTAGAAGTTATGCTTCTGGTAATATACACTTTGAAAAGATGGCAAAGCTCCCAAGTTAAATCTCACAGCCACTGATGAGAGGAGTGCCAAGCTTGCTATGCAGCCAGGACTTCAAAGAGCGCTGGAATTGGGCAGGGTGCTGATCTTCAGCACAATGGAATCTAACACCTGCATGGGGATATCCAAGTAGGTTTGGTATCAAAATATTCTAGATGTTTACACCTATTTCTGCCTTGTTGCTTAATGTTGCAGAACTTCATGTGGTACAAGGGAAGTCAGTGACAATAATGCTCAGAAAGAAATGCTACTTAGGAGGGTGGCATTTCTGAGAGGGCCTTGGGGATTATAGGGGTGAGGGGAAGAACTGGGAACTTGGAGCAAGCGCATTGAGAACACAGATCTATATGGAGATTTCAAATTAAAAAGTTGGATGTGGAGGGTCAGAACCTGTGTATATATCTTCCAGTTAACTGGAAGAAGCAGTCTGTTACCTTGTTGAAATTGGAAAATGGCCCAAGTTTTTAATTCTTTTCACTCCTGGAAGTGAGATCCAATCCAGATCGCTATCAGAGTGTGTGCTAAAGCTGCCTAAGAGCTCAAGTCTCATTTGGAGGTTTCCTTCATGTTCTCCCAGAAATATCATATCACTGAATTGTTATGATTGTTTCCGAGGTGCTAGAGACTATAAAACATACTAGATGTCTTTTCAGTAATGTGAAAAGTGTTTGTTGTTTTTTTTTCTCCCAAGATTATACTGCAAAGGGAAAAAAAATTGAATTGAAAAGAATTTTTAGTACAAGTCTGCCACAAATAGGATGAGGGAAAATAAAACAAAATAGATTTATAAACCATAAAAACTGTGTTGGGTTTTTTACATGCTAGTACTCTTTTCTGGCTTTAAAGCTATACATGGCTTTTTCTTAGTTCTTCCTCTTTCTGATACTGAGCATTCCTGACAATGTCTTAAGAAACATGGAGTGCTGGTAATTTATCCTACACCCCTGTGAGGGCTTTATGTACCTGTATGGGTATAAACTGGAGTGACTTGGAGGTTTATCCAGAGGAACTCATTGGTCATAAATGAAACTAGTAATATCTAGTCCAAGTTAAGGACGTAGGAGGTATTGAGACTGCATGGACAATATGGAACGATTTGGCTAAAACCATTTCTTTTGGACAGGTTTTCCTAGCTTCTTTACTCTGGAAGAGATAAGACATGAACAAACACAAGACCTGAACTGCAAACCTTTGTCAATGATGATAATAATAATAAAAAAAAAAAATAATTAAAAATGAGGAGAATGATGATGCAGGTGGTGGGAAGTTGGTAAAATAACTCCCAAAGAGCATTAAACCTCTCTGCTTAGTTGATTTGCCCTGTGCCACAGTTATTTCTGATGTGGAGCAGGATGAAGAAAACCATAATCAGCAGGAAATCTTGTGTGTTGTTGGCAGAGGAAGCACAGCTGGCTGTAGTCTGTGGTGTTGGCAGCTCCATGTTATCCCTTGTGCCCTCATGACGGGAATTAGAGTAGGTCAGATCAGTTAGTGCCATTGCAGTACAGATTGAATGGTTTTATTACTATTTGTAGGACTGAAACTTCAAGGGAGATCCAACTACTGCATCAGCACCTCTCTCACAAGAGTGGTAGATGGACATGTCATGATCACCATTGTACAACATGACACTCCAACATAATCCTGGGATAAATTTCTAGAAGTCTACTGTGTTGCCTACCTAATTCCTCCATGTGAACAGCACGTGAAGCTATTTTGAAGGCTTCTAAAATAGATTAATTTGTGTATTTTCTTAAGAAGAGCTGCCCCCTCTCTTCCTCCCAGGCCTCACTGACTGACAGCTCTGGAGCTTCTAGCTCAGCAGGACAGAAGGCAGCAGGGTGAGGGGAGGTGAACTCTGGCCCTGCAATGCTTTCCTTCTATATTTCACTTCCCTCACACAGCCCAGCAGCAGAAGCCCTGGCCTCTGTGTCTGGACAGCCCTTGTCTGTATCTGTAGTTCTTAAATTTGAGGGGCTCAGTCAAATCTCTCTGTGGGAGCTGGTTCAGAGGTCGATCTTCTCTTTTGTTTCCCTTCACTTTAGTGAGAACTTTCTTTTCTGTAGTTTGTAGTTTGACCTCTGTTTTCCCTGCATAATTCTATTTGGGAGCTCTCAATTCACCATTCCAGTGACTGTTGAAGTACTTAGCAACATGTGGAAATTAAGAACAATCCTGAATTGCAACACTTTCTACCTTTCAGTCCCCTGAGTTTCCTGGATGCCACATTGCTCATTGCTTTAGCTGAATACAGGAAGAGAGAGCAAGTGCTAGAATTCAAATTGCTAATAATAATAAAAAATATATTCTTAGACAATGATGGATGAAAACTGGTTTAATAAATAACATTATTTTATCCTGTTTACTAGATCAAGTGATGACATGAATCTTTGGAGGCTGCAAGGGGTAGCACCATTCATTAGAAGTGCAGTTCTGATGAGGGTTTTTGTGGGACTTGGGTTTTTAAAAAACCTAAGCAGAAAACTAAATGCTTCTGAAACATGTTGATACTAAAACAGATTCCACAAAGCGGATGCACTGATTTGCAGTACATGATACATTGCAGAGCTTAAAATATGTACTATCTCCTGTCCTAAAAACTCCTCTTGTTGCTTTACAGAAGGTCAGCAAGGCCTCTGTCATATCAGTTTCAGTTAAAAGTGTGCCTGGAAAAAATGCTTTTCTGTTTTATTGCACATATAAATTTCAGAAGTAATCTGGAATTTACCCTTTCCTGATTTGTATTTTATTAGTGCTTAATATGGTACCATACTAAGCACATCTTTGGGTTTTGGGTTGCGTGCATTTATGTTGTGCTTTAGCCGGGGTAAGTTCTCCTGAGAGCACCACTTCATAACGAAGCGGGGGGCTAATCACACACTCATTAGTTTCAAAGGGAACCACAGATATTCTTTTTCTTTCTGCTCTGGCTGAAGCTTTAGTTTAGCTTAAAGGAAATGGAGCTCATGTTAATGAGAATACATTGTCTTAATTTGCATATTATATGAGATAAATATTGAGTTAATTTAAACCTAAGATGGCTCTTATTGCAATCTACATGTTTCTCAATTATATTTGATATATTTTACACAACTGTTTAGAGGAATAATGTGAAAATATATTATTTTGGTGAGGGAAACAAAAGGTGTTTTTTTTCTGTTACCCAGATTGAATTTGCTTTTGAAAATCTTAATAGTAATTTGAAATAACTTATACTGGCACCCTAGTTTGTCTACTGGTAGCTATATATGAAAATATGAACAGCTGCGCACCCAGTCTGCAAGCCAGGAGTGCAGATCATTCATCTTAATTGCATCCTCCTGCCAATCTGTAGAGATATTTGCTCACCTTAGCTACTAAAAAGTATAAGAAAGTTCAGAGATTACGTGGTGGACTGTGCTTTTCTTTTGAATGGAACGGGTTGCAGGAGCAAAATACAGGCATGAAAATAAAAACACAAAAATTTAAATTTTTTGAACCATGTACTCTTGAAAGATAATTCACATCTGAACCACCTAAACTGTGCTGTGTTGGTTGCAGTCATGACTCATAATGGTAGGGCATGTATAAACAGTTTCAGTTTTGGAAGACAAAATACTCACGTACATGTACTTAAATTATGAATGCAGACATAGATGGTTTGAAAGAACCATCTAAGAGTCAAAAGGTTCTCTAGATGCTTTAGAATTTTTGCTTCCTCTGTCTTTTCTCACCAAGTGTATTTCCTCCTTATAGATGTGAGAAGCATCTTTCCAAATCTTGCTAACATAACAATTTCATTCTCTGATCGTCTTCTTGTTATAACGTTTTTGTTTTGATTTGTTTTTCTGGGTTTTTTTTTGGTAGGGGCATTGTTGTGTGGCATTTGTTGTTTGTTTGTTTTGAGAAAGGGAATGTGGGTTTGTGTAGCACAGGGGATTTGCGTCAAACTTTGTATCACAATACACCACCTGTGTGTCCACATCTATTAATCATATTGTGAAATAGTGTTCTGTGAGATGACTGAATTCCTCAGGTGTTTTGCAAAAAGCTGGGCATATTGTTACAATATGTCTTTTTCACTTGTCCATTATGATAAATCTTTGAAATGCAAATCATATTGTCAAAAACCTACCATGTAAAAAAAATGTTGTCTTCTGAAGTGTAGCAGTACTGGGCATTCTTACTTCACGTAGTGACTGTTCAATTTACTGTGGGAACCCGTCTTAGCACCAATCTCTGATCAGAATAGTATGAAATACGTGTCTCTCTTCTTCCAAATTTAAGGAACGTTCTCTTTGTGTTTTCTCTGTTTGGTCAGTGGTGCCCAAATCTGATCGTGATATTCCAGTGGAGATCTTCCAAGCGCCCATGCAAGAGCAATGCTGGGATTATACCTGCTCCAGCTATTTATGCTTCAAGAGTAGCAACCTGTCTCCTTTAAGTGATGAAACTAAAACAAGAAGTGCTTCCTAATCTTAAAGCTGATGAGCCAATACTGGGGGAAAGGATATTTAGAATATTTGGCAATATTTTTTGCACTCTTTCTGCATAAACTACCTCAGAGAAATATATACAAATCCTCATCAAAGATCAAAGTTTAACTCTGAAATTAATGAAACCTTATGCTTGGTGCTCTTTTTTTCTTCTCCCGTTGGAAAACACCTCTCATTCTTTTCAAATTGCCTCTGAAAAAAAGAACTAAGTTATCCATAAATGTCTTCTTAACACCTTTAGGAGATACAATTGGGAAATTATAGTACCAATAGATACTGCAAAAATATGTTACCTTCTTTCAAGTCAGATGTAAGGATATTTCTGCTATCACATCATCTATAGAGACCCTTCTGTCCTTGATCTTCTTTCTAGTTATCATCTTCTGACGTTGTTCTGCTGAAGTGCTGAATTAGTTTCTATGTCCCCAGTCTTCCTTTGTAAGAGAAAGAGGAGAAGGTGCTTTGCATTTTCTCCCTCTACTACCATGTGGGCAGATAAGAATTAACCTGTCTGAACCCTGTAATAGCAGAAGTTGTCATTGTGTACCTGTGCAGTGAATAATTTAAGAGGATGCTTACGTGGCCTTTACAGAAAGGGAAAAGTATTTTGAAGTCTCAGCAAAATCTTTTGAAACAAATGCATCTGCATTTGGGATTATTTAGGTGATAGTATGTGAAATAAATCAGGTGTAAAGGCTCTAACAAGCATCATAAAAGATTCAGAAAGGTATTAAATTGATCTGGACAAAAAGAAAACAAACATAAATCACTAGCCTTCAGTTAATGTTATGTCAGGCTTGTTTCTGGGTTTTTTTTTTTCCCTACTTAATTATGTTCATTGAAAAACGCATCAAATTAAAAAGAGACATAAGGAATTTTTGCAGGCTACATCACAGATGTCACAGACTATCAGGGACAGCTGAGAGTGATGATAGAAAACGTGGTAATAGCTTTATGTTGCTTTTATGTAGCTCCCTGTTCCCTAATGCACACTCTGATCTAGAGCAAAACTGGCCAATGCTTTTGCATCCCTCGCCTTATGATGTATCTGACTACAGCAAGTAGGAATCTAAAGTTTTAAAGTTGTATATATTACTGTAATATATGTATGTATTAGTATTAGACTTTCAGGAGCAGTTCAGATGTATTTTTAAATTTTAAATGAAATGAAGTCTATCCTTTTGGCCAGATTGTGAGCTGCTTTTGATTCCTTTTGCTCCATCATAGCAAAAAAGGAACAGTAATTTAAGTTTTATGGTTTTGAACTTTGCAATTACCAATGCAATCACTTCACTGTAATTTGTCAGAATCCTCTCCTAAAATCTACTTGTGTTTAAAGTGCGAATTGAAACATTTGATAAAATAAATTAAAAATTAATTATTTTTAGACTGGATTTCCACCGAGAAGGTTACATCTTTATAGCTCTGACTAATGCATTGCTTTAGAGTGATGTATGCCTATGTACCCTTTAAAAATAAAAAAGGAACAGCTTTTGAGTTTGATAAAATCTGGTTGTAAAAATAAAAGTTATTGAATATGAACAGGATACCAAGGGAACCAGAGTGGTGTCAGGTTATAAAGAGAAATGGTCATTAAGGCTCATTTTAAACACTTGTATTAAAATTTAAAGAACTTAAATGATCATATATTAATTTTCCACATAAATTGAAAACATGAGCTAAGGATGTGCAAAAAATGGCAGTAGAATAGTGAGAGCTTTTACTCTCTAAGAAGGCAAAGCTTTAAAAAACTTCCATAGTTTCTCATTTTAAAATTAATTCCTAAAAGTTTAAAGAAAGTCTCAGTGATGCAGACCAAAATGTTTCCACTTCATTTTCTGTAAGCAGCCCAACTTGGCCTTGTGAAGAAAAGTGGATCTAGGCTTTTAGCATGCAGATGTGTAACAGCTTTGTTTGTTGCCAGTTTCTTCTGAAGGGTAATAATTGCAGTGTTTACACTGAACTTTTTATTAAGGTGTCTTTGATTCTCTAGATTTCTCTTTAAGTGTCGATGTCTTTATGCCTCATGAGCCATGCCTGTTATAAAATAGTTCTTAAACTTTGTCACTGCTCTCTTGAAATTTAGTATTTTCAGTTTTGTTTCTTACTTTATAAAATCTCAGTGCCTGAAGCAGCAGATGGGGAAAAAATGGCACAGTAATCTGTCTTAAAGTTCTTGAATTGCTGTGTCTCTTGCATTTTAAAAATTCAGAGATAAAAGGACCCCCCTCAGCCATGAGAAACAGAAGAAAAACCTGTCCTGCTTTATTAACCTCTCAACTTCAAATAAAAGATAACATTCTAGGAAACACAAGGAAACAAATATGTGCATCTCTATTCAGACCTATGTTTTAAAAGAGAATATAATAGCAGGTTCAGCCCTTTGATTCTAGACAGGTGTTCATGAGGGATCTCTTTATCAGTGTAAGAACTGAATCCTGCAATGTCTTTTCTCCTAGCCATATTCAGGCTGGGATTTGCTTTGGCAAGAGACAGAGAAAAAAGGCAGAAGAAAACAAACCTAGTATTTTTCTGGGTTTTAAAGAAGGATAACAATGTAGAACTTGGACAGGAAAGTGAAATGTTTAGTAGTAATGTGTATGAAGATATGGATATGAAATAAAATCAGAAGATGAATAATTTAATGTTTTATATCTGAAGATATGGATATGAAATAAAATCAGAAGATGAAGAATTTAATGTTTTATATCTGAAGGATTGGCTGGCTATGTGTTGTTAAATAAGAAACACTGAAGAAGCTGGAGATAAAGGAGGGTGGTATAAAAAGCAACGAGAAACATTTTAGGCTAGATAGACCTGATCTCTTAGATAAGGCAGCAGCTTTCTAGATATAAACTTCTGGTCTTCTTATGTTGGAGGAGCTGATTAGGTATGCACTGTGGAAAAATGAATCCTGAGATAGTGAACTGTAAGGAGACAGCTGAGACTGTGAGCCAGAGGACTCTGGATAGACAGTAATCACAGAGTTCTTGAAATAAAGGCTTAGAGTTTCATATAAGTATCTTCTTCAATGGTGTCTATACCAAGGTGGGAACATGGTAAAGAAATTTGCTGATCATAAAGTTGAAACCAAACCCAAAGCTGGCCACTCTATCTTTTTTTTGAATTTTTCCATGACACTAGAGCCTGGGGTGCATGTTTTTCACATGCTGGAATCAAAATAAAAAGATGGAGTAAATAAAACAATTTCAGTACTAAATATTGGAATTACACCATGCATTCAGAGATAGAGGGATATTTCCAGCTTCTGTGCAAATACATTGTGACTGGTTACTGCAATCTCTGCAAATCTCATGGGGAGGTACCTCACCATGTACATATATGGCTCAGGCAGGGATCAAAGCTGAAAGGCTTCCCATTCTGTTGCTGTTCTCCAGAACTTTTATCCCGTGAAGGATCAAAGTTAATTGAGCTACCTGGTAACTAACTGCAGCTGTGAATTTAAATGGGTTATCTGGTGTTTTGTTGTTGTTTTGTTTGGGTTTGTTGGGTTTTTTTATTACATGGAGGAATTGGTATTTTTTAAAAGATTCTGACTTCCTTAATTGGCACTGAGTTTGTCACACTGGCAGGTACAACCTCAGCAAAAATGTTTGGGTGAATAAGATGTAGTGAAAAGAGTCAAGTGTACATATTGAAAGCAATTAAGTAAAAGTTTTATTCCAAAAGAAAATATTCATTTTATCTACCTAGCTTATTAAGCTTTGAGTTTTTACCTATATTTTCTATTATAATAATTATAATTATTATTACTAGAAATAATTCCAGAGTCCTATATTGAAACTCAAAATTCCTTGCCATAGGTCAGATCTACTTATACAACATACTTGTTTTTATGTGCTCCAAATGCCTTGTGCTGTGCAGTTAAATGGGAGAGAAGCCTAGGGATTTACTCATGTGTAATGTCAAGAGAAGTATTTCCTTTAGGTCTCCTGTCACTGTCAGCAACAAAGCAGCAAGTAAGAATCTCTGTAGCTCTTCTCCTCTCTGTGGCATCTGCAGCAGACAGGATTCTAAACCCCTCAATTCCCAGTCATGAATGAACTATAAAAACAATGTGTCAGAAATGAAAATTGTTCCATCATAATTTTTCACAGTTCTTTTTGACAAAAGCCAAACAAGTCTCATGAATACACATTTTCTATAACCTTATACATTATGTATCAGGCTATAGTTGGAGTTCTGGGAATTACTTGTCTTCAGTAAAGGCCTTTGAAAATGTGTAGTTAGTAAACAAACAAAACCCTAAGAGCAGGATGTACTTTTTTACATACATACCATACCATACCATACCTTACCGTATCATATCTTATATATTATCAGCTGCTTTGTGAGTAAGAGCAGACACATCATTTCAGCACTATACCTTCTGATAAATCTTCTGATATAACATTATGTGGTAGAGCAGCTTATATCTTCCTATTGTGAACTAGAATTTCATGTTACCCAAAAATATTCTGAGAAGTCTGAACAATTTCCCACCAGACACTGTGCCACCAAATGTTCCTAGAAATGTGGTAAGAACTGGCGTTAAGCTGTGTTAAATATGGTTAGTTGTTTGTCATATCACATGGTGTTTTTCAAATGGAAGGCATCTGAACCTGAATTAGTAGTATTTTATTTATCTAACTGTACCATGCTGGCCCATAGCTTTTCAGTCTCTGAACCTGTGTATTGATCAGCACTGTAAAGGTGTTAGACATTTCTTAGGAAGAATTACTATTAATCTTTTGTGCATAGTTTGGGTTCTATCTGTACATAAACACTGACAGAGATACCAAGCAGATGATTGATTTCCAAAGCGCAGGGAATAGGCAAGTATGGAATGTGGCTCTTAGACATTGCAGTGCTGTGCTTCCTGTCAACAGGGTATAAAAAGTCCATGGTAAGGATCAGTTAAGGGGAAGTTGCAGAAAATTCCTCATCATTGTTAGTCAATGAAAATTTATGGTGTTTGTAATAATTTACTGATTGGTACTACTTGACTAAAGCAGACATAAACCAGCTGAAGTCTCAGTTTAATTGAAATGATAAGGCAGTTTGCAACTGCTTTTAGGTATCACTGATAATTTACTTATGTGATGATGTTTTAACTTTTCCCTGGCTGGCTGCTCTAACCCCAGTGGGAACTAAGAATATTGCAGAAGTGAAAGTATAAATTAGCTGCAGACAAACAACATATGTGTACATCTGCTCTATAGTGAGACAAATAATTTTCAGTGAAACCCCATCTGACTTGTTGATGTGCTTGGCCAAGGAAAATACTTAAGTTCTTTAAATCAGTAGCTAATTTTGCCTATGCAGCTGTTTGAAATGAACTCTGATGGGGCTGTAAACTGTCTTGGAGTCCCAAGACACTTCGATAACTACTAAAAATGGTTTGTGAAATACAAGTACAATACTTTAAATGCAAAAAAAAGCATTACTTAAATAAGTATGGATAGAGAGCTTCTCAGCCTAAGGTGTACTGCCCAAAGCAGAGAAATGATAAGCTGTTTGGCTCCAAGGAACTGCAGCAGTTACTCCTGGTGAACTCACCTCTCACAGCAAATGCTGTCAGCTTTAAATATGGTGAAAGAGATTGATTTTTTTTCCTGCAAATTCATACGGCTTTTAAAGCAGAAGTGTTACCTGTGCCCCAAAGAAAATCAGACCAAAGATGAACATTGCCTTTCTTACTTCTGAGGGGGTACTGCAGCTTTCCAAAGACTTACTGGGCTGACTGTTCAAAACTATCAAAAGTATCAGTAAAATCTGAAAGAATCACTATTTAACTTCTTGTAGCAGCAGATATTTCAGAGATGAGGAAATTTGGTAGGGAACACTACAGAGAATTAACTAGAGAGTCTGAAAAGGGTTTGTTATGTTGCGTTGTTTCCAGCAGCTCTCAGATGTGGCAGGAGCATAACCAACTCTTTCATTTATTCTTGGCAAAGGTATTTGGCCTGCCAGTGCAGATTTTGCATTCTGGCAGAGCATGCATGTGTCAGATATAGAAAGTTAATTTCTTTTTATACACTAAGGACAAGGCAACAAGAAGTGCAGCAAGTTCATGCTCTGTAGGCAAACCACAATAAGCAATAAATAGGGCATCTGAGTATAGTCATATTTACTTGCCCACAGGTACAGGTAGTACTAATAAAAGTGATTGTAGAAGACAAGATGATCTGAGCTTCTGTCAAGGAAAGTCTTTGGTTGATTTATGTGGAGTGAGTAGCAATGTCACAGTGGGGCATAATTTTGAACTGAAACAATGTAAAAAATGGACAGTTTTTGAGGCCTTGCAGTGACCCAAGTAATGAAAGCAGGTAGAGAAACTTATAAGTATAGGGGAGATGACAGATCTGTGCATATGTCAACCTGAGATTAAAAGTATGTCATATTTAATTTTTTTTAAGAGAGTCTGTCAGGGCCCAGTGCTATCACTTACGTTCTCCAAAATTAGAGATCAGCCTTTGTTTTGTTTTAAATGGTTCTTACTTAGCTCGTGTGAATGTGTATTTTGAATAATAAAAAAACCCAACAAAACAAAATCTTAAATTTAATTGTTTTTGAGAAAGAAACACTGTTTTATGTAAACTTAGCTTCAGTATTTAGCAAGTGGTGTTATATTAAAGATCTCAAAATATTACTTCTTGCTGCTTAGTTTCAATAGCTTTCAAAATGCAGAGAAAGTTGTCACATTTATGGCTTCGTTCTGTAGGAAATTGCTAGTTTCATTAACAGGCTATTGAAGTCAACCATTTTATTTGAAACTGTAAGACTGATGGCAACAGGAACTTAATTACTTTTCAGCTAAGCTTGACTGGTAAAAAAGATGTTGAGTGTATGTTGCACTGTCCAGCACATAAGCTTCTCTATTTTATTTTTTTTTTCTGTTGTTTTAAAACAGTGTCAGCTTAACTGCAGTAAAGCAAAGCAATGCCAAGTAATACTGGCTATGAACTAGTCTTTTCTGAAATGTCTGTGTTGAAGAAATTCCTAGTTACACGATAGAAATAGATGCACAAACAGAAAAGTGGCTCTTATTGCAGTCAGAGGTCCTGAAATCTTGCTGTCTGAATTTATAGCAATTACTTTAGTCAGTGTTATTACTGTTTTCCTTATTACTCTTGCTGTCTATCTCCTTTGCTGGTTCCGTGAAGACTTATTTTTTCTCAACAAAGTTCAGACCATTGAGATGAAGGTAAACTGTGTTGGGAACTTGCATTGCAAGTCAGGATTATCTGTAAGATCCTCAAAGTCAGGAGCATTTATGAGGGACAGAGTCTGGGGGAAACAAGTACAAGTGATGCCATTGACTTGGGCACTGTTGGGAGGTAAAGCCTCAGAGATTGAGAGAAGTGCTGGTTGTCCACTGCACAAGTCTCTGTGGTCTAATACCTGGGAATGAGGGTGGTATAGATACCGAGAGGAGTGGAGACTTTGTGAGAGAAGTGAGAATCTGGTAAAGAATATGTTCCTTTCTGTATTTGTGACCAAAATTACTATCTGCTAAAAACAGACCTGCCTTTGCATGGTGGTCCCAGTGAGTACACATAATGAGATATAGGTACAGCCTATTCAGCTGTTACAAGGAGAGGGAAAAATTCACTGACAAAAGAGGAAAAACACTGGTTGGGGAATTGGTTCTTTATATAATCTGAACAGCTGCTCATCACTATTTATGTTTGAAACTGTCATATTTTAGCATAAGTATAAAATTCTCTTTATAGAAATAACCAGACAATTGTGCAGTGTGACCAATGATTTTTAGTCTCTTGTTTTTGCAGTAAACTAAGTTGCTCTCCCTTGGTAATATAGTAACACACAAGGTAGGGAGGTTCCTTCAGTCTTCTTCCTGCTACATGTTACTTGGAAACTTAGCAGCGTGGCATTGAATGGCCATGGATCATTAAAATATTTTCTTCCAATAAAGGGACTAAAGCACCCTGGAGTGCCTGGGGAAGCTGCATTCTACTACTCAGTAGGGTCATTATCGTCCACACTCCTTTTCATCTGCTCTCAATTAAAGATAAAATATTGGTGTGTTTGAAGGGATTGACATGCTGATGTGACAGCTGTCACTCATGCCAGACATGCTACCTGTACTGCAGTACAGGTTTTACATTGCTCATTATGCCCTAGGTGAGGCTCCCATATTTCTGCCTGGATTGCGAGAAAACCTGTGTGTCATATAAGACTAACCTATTTTGGAGTTACATCTCATCTGTATAGTCTAGTACATTCTCAGAAGATTTTGTGTGGGGGTGATTTTTCATTACTAAGTCTCAGGTAAAAAGCTAAACCTCTGACATTCTGGTAGGAAAAAAATGTGTAGCTAGGTAATAAGATCTGCTTTTAATGTGTGCTACTATTGAAGCTACTACTAGGCAACACTATTAGACACTAGCTACATCACTAGAAAAAAAAAAACAAACATGGAATTGTGTGGTTATCAGATTTATCAGTAGTGCATACGATGAAGCAGTAAAGTTATAGGTAAGATTGCTGACTGAATGCTGCACACACAGAATTCATACAGTTATAATTTATCTGTGTTACTGTTAGCTGATCTATATGATAGTTCATGGAGTAGGTATCAGTGAGATGTTGCAATATAGATCTGCCACATTAATTGCAGCTCTTTTCTAGACACCTTAACATTCGGAACACGCATTTAGTAACTGCTGAAACAACTGTCTGAGAAGCAAAGCTATGTCTGCTGATCATGTAGAATAGCTAGTGATCAGCCTAATTAACCCCCTAAAATTCTGTGCATGACTGTTATTCAGGCAAATTTGAAACTAGATAGGAACTTGTTAAAAGCAGTCTGGATATAGAGAAACTTTAATCAATTTATTCATAAGAAGAGATTCACAAAGATGTGAGAGTTGCTTTGAATACTTGCAATGATATGTTTGCCAATAGCAAGACAAATTTTTCTCGAGTTAGGTTGTGAGGAACACCAATGTCATAAAATAATAAAATTTGCCAAAGTAAGTTGATACCAAAACAAGTGAATACAATTGACGTCAACTTTCTTTCCTTCTCTGCAACAAAGTAAATTTGCCTGAAGGGCACAGGTTTTTTCTTAGCAAATGTAAAATGTATTCTATGACAGCATGCACACTCCTGGTCACTTAATTTTTTTTTTTTACTTAGGAGTTAATTGCCTGTTTGGATCCACAGTGGATCAATTTCTTGTGTATTTTATCACTTGGTATAAATAATTATTTAGTGTATACTTGCATATATCTAAAGTAATTCATGTCAGTACAGTGGAAGACTAAGTTCTGAGAACTCTTGAGGAGATGATAGAAAACTTATGATTTTCTTAACTCGTCACTCAAATATATATGAATTATGCTAAAAGGACTGTTAGCTCTTGTTCCAACTGCTGTAAACACTGCCACTTGCTTCAGTGTTCTGTTCAGATATCTCTGATATCTTGTCCAGACTGTGTGATCTCAGAGTCAATTTTAGATATTTTTTTTGTGGACTAAAGTGCTGTTCTGTAACTTCGTAATTATTAAATTGCTAATTATTTCTTGGACAACAAGAGCACTTGTGCATTCTAGTCATGTTAACATGAATTACAAAGCATACCCACCACATTGCCACTATTTCTATTACTAATATTACTAATTATAATTGTGATCACTCTTTCTTGCAAAAGATGATCTAAAGAACAGAAAATGTGACTGATTAATAAATAGTTTAATGAGGATAGAAAATGGTAGAAAATGTATCCATTCTCACTATACTCTTAATACTATAATCTTTGCAAGAACTTTTAAACTGCTGCTCTTGATACGCCAAACCTATGCTGGGTCAGTCCAGTGCAATTGGCAGCACAGTCACAGCTCTGCAATAGCTTTATTTCTGTTTCTCTCAGAAATAAAAGTAAAAATTGTGTAAAAAAAAAAAAAAAAGAAGACAAACTGGATAAAAATATTTAAATTTTCATTTTTTTACATATTTTTTAAGATCTATGGGTTGATAATTTGTATACTGTACTTTATAAAAATGTTACAGACTATATATACACACACATATCAATGAAATAATTCCTTTGTCCTATGCTTTAGTGCCCATCAAATTGGTATGAAAATCTTGACTTCAATTAGATTGTGAAAACGTTTGCTAGTAGAGACAATAGGCTATAGATGTTTGATTTCTGTCTAACAAAAGTAGAATTGTACCCACTGGCAGAAGAAAACTGTTTTATTTCAATATATCATTTGATTCTAGATAAATTTTGCTACAAAAATATTTCCCCATTTTCTTTTCTTCTAACTGTACTGACGTGTATTTACCTGCTTGATCATATAGGAGATATTTCATTAAATAAAATTTATCTGGGAAGATGTCAGATACATTATATGGAATATACCCAAACACACCTCAGCAGAGTTATCTCCAAGCTTTCCTTTGGTTCAGGCCACGTGATGTCACTATTCCCTAGCAATGAGGTTGGCAGACAGGATTTATTAGATTAGCCATGTTGTAACATTAATATTATTTGATTTCAATGTGTTTGCTCTAGGAGTATAATCTGTGAAAAATCAGTAACTAGGTACAAAGGTAGATTTTAATTTTAATACAACATGGTAGTTGATAATATACCTCTTGTGAAAGCCAAAAGTAAATGTTCATTATACAGTATGTGGCTGTGCTTCAGGTGGATTCTCATTAGTTTATTGAAAACTCTTCTATGTGATCCCAAGAGAGATCTTTCAGAGCTGGTGAAGTGCGAAGGTTAAAAACTCAGTGCTGTAGTGAAGACAAATGGAAATATCTTTAAAGCATTCTTAGACTTGTGTTTCTGGAAGACTGCTATATTATTATAGCCAGTACATATTCATTGCTTATTCATTTCAAATTTGCCAGTCTTGCAGAAGTAAAGTCACAGTAATCTTTCCAAAGCATGATGTTTGCTTCCTTCATAAAGGCCATGGGATTTTCTGCTAACTCTTAGTAGGCTGTTCTTAAAGTTCATGGGGAGTTAACACAGGGAAGTGCTGGCTGCTTTTTTGTCAAGTGTGTAATTTTTTAAACTTTTGAAGCTACTCTAATCTAAAGGTGGTGGTGGGGTGTTTTGGGTTTCTTTAGTTTTAGGTTCCTCCAAGGAGCTATGAAACCTGTAAATAGTAGTCTTGACAAGGATAGGAACTGAAAATCAGTGGTCAACAAAAAAACCCAAACAACCAAACCAAACAAAAAATCCACAAACAAACAAAAAAAACCCACCAAAAAATAACGGTGCATTAGTCCACTGTGAAAAACATCCTTTTTTTTCCCCTAACAAATGTAAGAACAATAGGAAGGAGTATTTCTTCTTGTATTTCAATATACTTCAAACTTTTCCATGTGCTTTAAACTGTCTCTGTGTTCTGGGTGAACAACAGTAAAACCCTCATATATGAGGGGATGATTGAATAACATTGACCAACACCACCCAGTTACAAGGTAGTTCTAGGAAAACTCAGGCCAGAAAATTAAAGTTATAGAAAAGTGTTATCTCAAATTACAGTAACAGTTAAAAAGAAGACCAGATATTAAGAAAGGAATAGAGACTGAAACAGAGGAGCCTCATAATGCAACTGGATAAATCTGTGATGCATCTGCATCTTTAATGCTGTGTGTGTTTCTGCCACATCAAAAACTGTATCAGAGAATTGGAAAAGGGTCAGGAAAAGGCAACAAGGATGATCAAAGCACGAGATGGCTTATGGACTGTGAACAATTAAGTTGTGTAGGGCTCTCCAATCTAGGGAAGAGATGACTGGGAACTGGGGAGGCAAAGGAGGATGTGTTCCATGGGTTGCACAGTGCAGAGATTGATTTTTTAGTGCTTTTTATGAGCAGGAAGTAGGAACAAAGTGGATAAGGAAAACATCAGAGCAAACAAGCAACTTGTTCACACCATGTGTAATTAAGCTGTGCAGAGCTTCTAATCACAGGATGTTCTGGAAAACTTACCTTGGTTCAAGACAGGGTCATGGTAGATAAATCCATTGTGACTTTGTAAATACAGAGAAAACACCTTTTCTTGAATTTTCTACAAATTGCTGGATACTGTGAAAGTATGAGTGGTTGTCTTGCTCCTATACACAACTCCAGGTATTTGTTCCTG
>NW_009970717.1:2510474-2513460 GCF_000747805.2 Chaetura pelagica
TGCTGATGCTACAGACAGGATCATGGATCAGATGAACCTTTGGTTTGAGCCTGTATGTGAGTTGTTACATTCTGTACACATCAAAATTCAGCTCTTTCATGAGTGAGTTACTCAGGAATTTGAGTTATGCCCTCCCTACTGAGAATTTATATGGAAAAAGCATTTATGTGGTTAGTTTTGTACATCTAGTAAGCATATTGATGCTGCTTCTCTTTCTAGAATACATGTGAAGAGAATACTTCTCCTCCTTCTAATACTGCTGAAGGAGCATGATGTCATCAGAACAGTTCTTTGGACCATCCACAATATGTTTTAAAAACTGGAGTTGGGACACCTCTTATAGCATCATGAAAACGCACAAGTATTACTTGAATTTCCTTTTTTACTATAATAGATGTTGCTTGTTTTGACTCAAGTACTCAGAGGTACCAATCAATTTTTAATGAAGTGTACATTCATAACATAATGAAATGTTCTGGGGTTTAGGCAATATGATGGAAGGTATTTCTAAATGAAATTTATGTCTCCTTATCCACTTCCAGAAGAATAACAAGCTAGTATTTATAATAATGTTGAAAGATTCAGTGCTTGGGAGAGTTTTGCTTCTTGGCATCTCTGACTGACATTAGCACGTGTTAGTGCAGGCTGTGCTAGACATGGAATCAGGCTGATGAAAGCGATTCCTTAGGATGCAGATCCCTGCTTGGAGCTGAAAGCTGAGCCATCTAGCATTGCTTCCCTCAAGTTGCTCGCCAAATTATTTTTTCAACTACTGAAAGTTGGAGTAGCTGTTCTATTTTGGCATTAAGTTAGAAACTCAGAAATTATTCTTTACGTTTTTACTGCAACAAGTATCTTTATATAGAAAAGTGGTTTTTTTTTGACCAATTAATGTTTTCCTACTATTTCCGCTACCAGCCCTAGGTAGGAAGTACCTAATAGTTTAGGAATTTATTTTACAAGTCTGCACACACTCACCAAGTCATTTTGGTTTCTCACGATGCTATTTAATACCCTTTCAGGTTTCTCTGCTGAATCATAGCCATGAAAATCAGGAATCATAGAATGGTTGCAAGAGACCTTAATGATAATTTAGTTCCAATCCCCCTGCATGAGCAGGGACAGTTCCCACTAAACCAGGTTGCTTAAAGCCCCATCCAACCTGGCCTTGAACACTTCTAGGGATTAGGCATCCACAACTTCCCTGGGCAACCTCTACCAGTGTCTCACCACCCTCATAGTGAAGAATTGCCTTCTAATATTTAAGCCTGATTCTTCCCTCTTCCATTTTACAGCCATTACTCTTTGTTGTGTCTCTCCATGCCTGTGTAAAAAGCCCCTTCCAAGCTTTCCTGTAGCCCCCCTTCAGGTACTGGAAGGCTGCTATGAGGTCTCCCTGGAACCTTCTCTTGTCCAGTTTGAAAAAAATGGCAGTGGCAAAAGGTTGTCTAACACTGCTATAACTAATTAGTGGTTATTAAATAAAACCAGTTTACAAATCTGTTCTTTCAGAGTCCCATGTGATTACTAATCCACTTCCTTAGTCCTTAGGAGATCAAGGTTTGTACAGTTAAGTGTGTTATATATCTTGAAGTGGTTGGCTGAATTTTGTTTAACTAGTGCTTCTGAATATGAAACGCTTGATATTTCTTTTATATTTTAGTGGATGCAATTATTTTGATAGTTCTGGCTGATTCTGGAGCAGGCTGGGTATTTTTTTGGATTGTGTTGTATTCTACTGCTGAAAGTATCTGGTATCAAACAACAACAACAAAAGAGAGATTAAAAAATCATTCTAGTATTTCTATCCACATGTTGTTCTAGGACAAAAAAATAAAATTAAAAGAAAAATAAACCAAACATCAATATTACTGACAAGCTTTGCTGTTCCATTTGGAAACCTTCAAGGCCTGGTCTTTGTAAGCTATTTAGAAACCAACAAAAACATCTCTGAAATATTTGGTTCTGGGAAATGAAAACTGCAAAACAAACATTTTCTAATGTGTGTCTGTAGAAGAAAATGTCTGCACTGTGCAGCTCTGCTGCCAGGGCTCGGTTTTATGTTATCTCACCCATCAGCAGCTATCACTTTATGTAGCAAAAAATAACTGGTTTACTTTTCTGCTCTAGGAAAAATGCATAAATATTCTTCATAGCATTCTTGGCTAAATTAAGATCATGAGGCATATATGTCATATACCATATGGGTCATCTCACACAGATTCCACATCATTCTAGGGAAAATATTTATTTGTCATTTGAAGTTGCCAATCTGTTGGATACCAAACCTTTCCAAACATAGAACTTCAGCCTTTTTGTGTCATTATTGATTTTTGTTGTTTGTTGCTTTTGTTACTTTTTATTTTAGCTATGTTTTTAACCCCCTATCCGCTCTACCCCCTCACTCCTTCATATATTGGAAGTCTGAGCACTAGTTTTTAGATTGGAATTTGCCTTAGTGACTGAATGCAAAGGCCTTACGCTTCAGCTGTCTGGTCTCAAACACAGACAACAATTGCAAAACTCTCTGTGAAGTTTTGTTTTCATGAAACCTTCATATGCACACGACGGTCTTTGGAAAAAAAATAACAGCTGATGAGCAGATACTGTGTAAATTCTTGAGAAAATTTATGGTTCGCATGAAGCTTCTCTGAAACTTTCAAACATCCAACTGGGAATTCCAAAAAGCCCATTTCACCTTTGCAACAAAACACACATTTACATAATAACTAACCCATTAAAACCCCTCTAATTTTATAATAAATTTTTTAAACTTCATAGAACTTTAAAAAGCAAAACTCATAAATCCTTTGTTAGTACATGTTTTAAAAGAGTCTTAAACGTAGTTTCACACAATACAAGTGTTCTTGAGCAGAAATTAGGACATACAGGAAATGGCTTGGTCACATAAAATGTCTTAAGCAATTACCTTTATCTCTCTGCCTTCAAAAGTCTTCTCTTGAGCAGTCCAGACCCATATTAAGGA